>NC_069500.1:328059442-328146942 GCF_027579735.1 Bombina bombina | reverse complement strand
TTAGAGATTTGAGATCCTGATAGAAAAACGGCCCTTGAGACAGAAGGTCTGGCCTTAAAGGAAGCGGCCAAGGCTGGCAACTGGACATCCGGACAAGATCCGCATATCAAAACCTGTGAGGCCATGCAGGTTGCTCCATAATGATCTTGGAAATCACCCTTGGGAGAAGAACTAGAGGTGGAAAAATGTAAGCAGGTTGGTAAAACCAAGAAACTGCTAAAGCATCCACCATCTCTGCCTGAGGATCCTTGGATCTGGAAAGACATCTGGGAAGTTTCTTGTTCAAACGAGAAGCCATCAGATCTATTTCTGGAAGAACCAACATCAGTACAATCTAATGAAACACATCTGGATAGAGAGACCACTCCCCCTGGATGCAAAGTCTGACGACTGAGATAATCCGCTTCCCAATTGTCTACACCTGGAATATGAATTGCAGAAATTAAACAAGAGTTGGAGATACTTCCTTCATTGCTAAGGAACTGTGACTCCCTCCCTGATGATTGACATATGCCACTGTTGTGATATTGTCTGTCTGAAAACTAATGAAAAGTTCTCTCCTTAATAGAGGCCACGCCTGAAGAGCTCTGAAGATAGCACGGAGTTCTAAAATATTGATTGGTAACCTCGCTTCTTGATGAATCTATCTGGAAACCTAAAAAGGTGACCTTTGTTTGAGGAATCAAGAAACTCTTTTGTAAATTGATCCTCCAACCATGCTTTTTAAGAAATGACACTTGTTGTTTTGTGTGAGATTCTGCTAAATGAAAGACTGAGCTAGTACCAAGATATCATCCAAATAAGGAAACACCTCAATACCCTGCTCTCTGATTACAGATAGAAGGGCACCGAGAACCTTTGATAAGATTCTTGGAGCTATCGCTAGGAAAAATGGAAGAGCGACAAACTGGTAATGCTTGTCTAGAAAATAGAATCTCAGGAACCGATAGTGGTCTGGATGAATTGGAACATGAAGATAAGCATCCTGTAAGTCTATTGTGGACATAAAATGCCCTTGCTGAACAAAAGGCAGAGTAGTCCTTATAGTCACCATCTTGAAAGTTGGAACTCTTACAAAACAATTGAAAAGTTTCAGATCCAGAACTGGTCTGAAATAATTCTCTTTCTTTGGGACAATGAATAGATTTGAATAAACCCTCAAACCCTGTTCCTGTAGAGGAACTGGAACAATCACCCCTGAAAGCTCTAGTTCTGAAACACATTTCAGAAAAGCCTGAGCTTTCACAGGATTTGTTGGAATATGAGAAAGAAAGAATCTTCTCACAGGAGGCCTTATTCTGAATCCTATTCAATACCCTTGAGACACAATATTCTGAATCCACTGATTCTGAACAGAACCTGATTAAATTTCCTGAAACTATTTCAATCTGCCCCCCACCAGCTGAACTGGATTGAGGGCCGCACCTTCATGCAGTCTTGGGGGCTGGATTTGGTCTTTTATAAGGCTTCGTTTTATTCCAATTTGAGGATGGTTTCCAATTGGACCCAGAGGCCTTAGGGGAAGGAGTAGACTTTTGTTCCTTATTCTGACGAAAAGAAGGAAAAGGATTAGGAGCCTTAAATTTACCTTTAGATTTTTTATCTTAAGGTAAGAAAACTCCCTTCCCACCAGTAACAGTGGAAATAATAGAATCTAATTGAGAACCAAATACATTCTTACCCTGGAAAGATAGAGATAATAATCTAGATTTAGACACCATGTTAGCATTCCAAGATTTAAGTCATAAAGCTCTTCTGGCTAAAATGGCTAAAGACATATATTTACCATCAATCTTAATAATGTCAAAAATAGAATCACAAATGAAATGATTAGCATGCTGAAGCAAAATAATAATGCTGGTCAAATCATGATTACCTGCCATGCTAAAATATCCAACCAAAAAGCTGAAGCAGCAGCCACATCAGCCATTGAAATAGCAGGTCTAAGAATATAGCCAGAATGTAAATATGCTCTTCTAAGATAAGATTTAATCTTCCTATCCAAAGGATCCTTAAAAGAAGTACTATCTTCCATAGGAATAGTAGAACGTTTGGCAAGAGTGGAAATAGCCTCATCAATGTTAGGAACTTTTTCCCAAAACTCTAAATTAGACACAGGTAAAGGATACGACTTCTTAAACCTAGAAGAAGGATTGAAAGAAGAACCAGGCTTAGACCATTCATTAGTAATCATATCAGAAACAGCATCTGGAATAGGAAAAACCTCAGGAACAAACTTAGGAGGTTTAAAAAACAGTATTCAAACGTTTACTGGCTTTATTATCAAGAGGACTAGACTCTTCAATACCCAAAGTAACCATAACTTCCTTCAATAAAGAACGAATATAATCAATCTTAAACAGATAGGAAGATTTGTCAATTTCAGAATCTGAATCAGGATCTTCTGAACCAGAAGAATCCTCATCAGCAGAGGATATTTCAGTATGCTGTCGGTCAATGCAAATTTAATCAGATTTATGAGAAGTTTTAAAAGACCTTTTACGTTTATTTGAAAGCGGAATAGCAGACATAACCTTATCTATAGCTGAAGCAATACAATTCTTTACATCTGCAGGAATATTAGGTACTTTAGACGTTAAAGGGACAACAGACGGTGTATTAGTACTAATAGAAACATTATCGGCATGCAAAAGCTTATCATTACAGAAGCCACATAACTGGGCTGAATAAATAACATCAGTTAATTTACAACAGACACACTTAGCTTTAGTAGAACTGTGCTCAGGCAGCATGGTTTCTACAGCAACATCAGAGACAGGATCAGATTGAGACATCTTGCAAAATGTAAAAAGAAAAACACAACATTTAAACAAAATATACAATTTCCTCATATAGCAGTTTCAGGAATGGGAAAAAATGCTTATGCTAATGAAGGATGCAAAAAAAACATCATAGCTCTTAATATGGCAAGAACCAGAAGCATAACAGGAAGAGGAGTTATAAACAAAAAGATTTTTGGCGCCAAACAAGACGCAAATAGGAAATAAATATTGTGGCGCCAAAATTAACATCAGGAAACAATGCGAAATAACATAATTTACGTCACCTCAGACGCACTTTCACACCCAAAAAAATCCTGCGCCAAAACTTACGCCATAAAAAACGGTATTTTGCATCCCCGCGAGCCTAGATTTCCCGCAAAAATTTGGAAAACATATTGAAAGAATCTGAAACCCCAGGTGATATATAAAAAATAATCTTCCTAAACAAATTCCATACTGAAACTGATAGTCTGCAGAAAAGGGAAAAATACATAGACCTGACTCTTGGCAAATATAAGCAAATACTTTATAACATAAAGCGCCAAACATAGCTGAGAGTGTCTTAAAATAATGATACATACATACACACACACACACACACATACACAGCACTGTGCAAAAGAAACAAAATTTATGCTTACCTGATAAATTTCTTTCTCTTGTGGTGTATCCAGTCCACGGGTTCATCCATTACTTGTGGGATATTCTCCTTCCCAACAGGAAGTTGCAAGAGACACCCACAGCAGAGCTATCTATATAGCTCCTCCCCTAACTGCCACTCCCAGTCATTCGACCGAAGACAAGCAAGAAAAAAAGGAGAAACTATAGGGTGCAGTGGTGACTGTAGTTTAAAAATCAAAAACACCTGCCTTAAAGTGACAGGGCGGGCCGTGGACTGGATACACCACAAGAGAAAGAAATTTATCAGGTAAGCATGTAAGGTGTATCCAGTCTACGGGTTCATCCATTACTTGTGGGATACCAATACCAAAGCTTTAGGACACGGATGAAGGGAGAGACAAGGCAGGAACTTAAACGGAAGGCCCCACTGCCTGCAAGACCTTTCTCCCAAAAATAGCCTCCGAGGAAGCAAAAGTATCAAATTTGTAGAATTTAGAAAAAGTATGAAGCGAAGACCAAGTCGCCGCCTTACAAATCTGTTCAACAGAGGCCTCATTCTTAAAAGCCCATGTGGAAGCTACCGCTCTAGTGGAATGAGCTGTAAATCTTTAAGGAGGCTGCTGGCCAGCAGTCTCATAAGCTAAACGGATTATGCTTCTCAGCCAAAAAGAAAGAGAAGATGCCGAAGCCTTTAGGCCTCTCCTCTGTCCAGAGTAGACAAAAAACAATGCAGATGTTTGACGAAAATCCTTAGTAGCTTGTAAATAAAACTTTAAAGCACGAACCACGTCAAGATTGTGTAATAGACGTTCCTTCTTTGAAGAAGGATTAGGACACAGTGACGGAACAACAATCTCCTTATTAGATACCACCTTAGGAAGAAACCCAGGTTTGGTACGCAAAACTACCTTATCTGCATGGAAGATCATATAAGGGGAATCACACTGTAAGGCAGATAACTCTGAAACTCTTCGAGACGAAGAGATAGCTACCAAAAACAGAACTTTCCAAGATAAAAGCTTGATATCTGTGGAATGCAGAGGTTCAAACGGAACCCCTTGAAGAATTTTAAGAACTAAATTTAAACTCCATGGCAGAGCAACAGGTTTAAACACAGGCTTGATTCTAACTAAAGCCTTACAAAATGCCTGAACGTCTGGAACATCTGCCAGATGCAGAAGAATAGACAGAGCAGAAATCTGTCCCTTTAAGGAACTAGCTGACAATCCCTTCTCCAATCCTTCTTGGAGAAAGGATAATATCCTAGGAATCCTGACTTTACTCCATGAGTAACCCTTGGATTCACACCAATGAAGATATTTACACCATATCTTTTGATAGATTTTCCTGGTGACAGGCTTTCGAGCCTGAATTAAGGCATCAATGACCGACTCGGAGAAACCACGTTTTGACAAAATCAAGCGTTCAATCTCCAAGCAGTCAGCCGCAGAGAAATTAGATTTGGATGTTTGAATGGACCTTGGAGTAGAAGGTCCTGCCTCAGCGGCAGAGTCCATGGTGGAAGGGATGACATGTCCACCAGATCTGCATACCAAGTCCTGCGTGGCCACTCAGGTGCTATCAAAATCACCAAAGCTCTCTCCTGCTTGATCTTGGCAATCAGACGAGGAAGGAGAGGAAATGGTGGGAACACATAAGCCAGGCTGAAGGACCAGGGCACTGCTAGAGCATCTATCAGCGCTGCCTGGGGATCCCTTGACCTGGACCCGTAACAAGGAAGCTTGGCGTTCTGACGAGATGCCATCAGATCCAGTTCTGGTTTGCCCAAAAGTTGAATCAGCTGGGCAAATACCTCCGGATGGAGCTCCCACTCCCCCGGATGAAAAGTCTGCCGACTTAGAAAATCCGCCTCCCAGTTCTCTACTCCTGGGATATGGATAGCTGAGAGGTGGCAAGAGTGAACCTCTGCCCATAGAATTATCTTTGAAACCTCCAACATTGCCAGGGGGCTTCTTGTTCCCCCCTGATGGTTGATCTAGGCTACACTCGTGATATAGTCCGACTGAAATCTGATGAACCTGACCACAGCTAGTTGAGGCCAAGCCTGAAGAGCATTGAATATCGCTCTCAGTTCCAGAATGTTAATCGGACGGAGGGCTTCCTCCTGAGTCCACGAACCCTGAGCCTTCAGGGAGTTTCAGACTGCACCCCAGCCCAGAAGGCTGGCATCTGTCGTCACTATAGACCACTCTGGCCTGCGGAAACTCATTCCCCTGGACAGATGGACCCGAGATAACCACCAGAGAAGAGAATCCCTGGTCTCTTGATCCAGATTTAGCAGAGGGGACAAATCTGTGTACTCCCCATTCCACTGATTGAGCATGCAAAGTTGCAGTGGTCTGAGATGTAGGCGGGCAAATGGAACTATGTCCATTGCCGCTACCATTAGGCCAATTACTTCCATACACTGAGCCACTGATGGCCAAGAAGTGGAATGAAGAGCACGGCAGGAAGTTAGAAGCTTTGATAACCTGAAATCTGTCAGAAAATTTTTAATTTCTACTGAATCTATCAGTGTTCCTAGGAAGGAAACTCTTGTGAGAGAGAACTCTTTTCTTCGTTCACCTTCCACCCGTGAGACCTCAGAAAGACCAGAACAATGTCCGTATGGGACTTGGCGATTTGAAAAGTCGACGCCTGTATCAGAATGTCGTCTAGGTAAGGAGCCACCGCTATGCCACCTGAGAAATTTATTTAGGATCTTGAGATCCAAGATTGGTCTGAAAGTTCCCTTTTTTTTGGGAACTATAAACAGATTTGAATAGAAGCCCTGCCCCTGTTCCTCCCTTGGAACTGGGTGGATCACTCCCATAACCAATAGGTCTTGAACACAACGTAAGAATGCCTCTCTCTTTATCTGGTTTACAGATAATTGTGAGAGATGAAATCTCCCCTTTGGAGATGAAGCTTTGAAGTCCAGAAGATATCCCTGGGAAACAATCTCTAATGCCCAGGGATCCTGGACGTCTCTTGCCCAAGCCTGGGCGAAGAGAGAAAGTCTGCCCCCTACTAGATCCGGTCCCGGATCGGGGGCTACTCCTTCATGCTGTCTTAGAGGTGGCAGCAGGTTTTTTGGCCTGCTTCCCCTTGTTCCAAGCCTGGTTCGGTCTCCAGACTGGTTTGGACTGGGCAAAATTTCCCTCTTGTTTTGCATTAGAGGAAGCTGAAGCTGCGCCACTCTTGAAGTTTCGAAATGAACGAAAATTATTCTGTTTGGTCCTTAATTTATTGGACCTATCCTGAGGAAGGGCTTGACCTTTTCCTCCAGTAATATCAGAAATGATCTCCTTCAGGCCCGGTCCGAAAAGGGTCTGTCCTTTGAAGGAGATGTTAAGAAGCTTAGACTTTGAAGTAACGTCTGCTGACCAGGACTTAAGCCATAGCACTCTGCGCGCCAGAATGTCAAAACTTGAATTCTTAGCCGTTAGTTTGGTTAGATGAAAAACGGCGTCAGAAATAAAGGAATTAGCTAACTTGAGAGCTTTAATCCTGTCTAAAATATCATCTAACGGGGTCTCCACCTGAAGAGCCTCCTCAAGAGAATCGAACCAAAAAGCCGCTGCAGCAGTAACTGGGGCAATGCATGCAAGAGGCTGGAGAATAAAACCTTGATGGATAAAAATTTTCTTAAGGAGACGCTCCAATTTTTTATCCATAGTATCTAAGAAAGCACAACTGTCCTCGACGGGGATAGTTGTACGCTTAGCTAGGGTAGAAACAGCACCCGCCACCTTAGGGACTGTCTGCCACGAGTCCCGTATAGCGACATCTATGGGAAACATCTTTTTAAAAGAGGGGGAAAGAACTGAGCACCTGGTCTATCCCATTCCTTAGTAATAATTTCCGAAAACCTCATAGGGACTGGAAAGACATCAATGTAAACAGGCACTGCAAAGTATTTGTCCATTTTACACAATTTCTCTGGAACTACAATGGGGTCACAGTCATCCAGAGTCGCTAAAACTCTCCTGATGCAATAAGCGGAGGTGTTCAAGCTTAAATTTAAAGGCTGTCATTTCAGAATCGGACTGAAGTAACGTCTTCCCTGAATCTGAAATCTCACCCTCAGATAGCAACTCCCTTGCCACGGCTTCGGAGCATTGTGAGGGTATATCTGACATAGCTACTAAAGCGTCAGAAAGCTCTGTATTTGTTCTAGCCCCAGAGCTGTCTCGCTTTCCCTGTAACCCTGGCAGTTTGGACAATACCTCTGTGAGGGTATTAGTCATAACTGCCGCCATGTCTTGTAAGGTAAATGCATTGGACACGCTAGATGTACTTGGCGTCACTTGAGCGGGAGTTATAGGTTCTGACACGTGGGGAGAGCTAAATGGCATAACCTCCCTTTTGTCAGTCTGAGAAACCTCTGGTGATAAATCTTTAAATGCCATAATATGGTCTTTATAATTTATAGAAATTTCAGTACATTTGGTACACATTCTAAGATGGGGTTTCACAATGGCTTCTAAACATATTGAACAAGGAGTTTCCTCTATGTCAGACATGTTTAACAGACTAGTAATGAGACCAGCAAGCTTGGTAAACACTTTAATAAATGTGAAACAGCAATTAAACAAGAACGGTACTGTGCCTTTAAGAGAAAAAAAACTACCACATAAACAAAATATAAGAAAACTACATTTTTAGAACAAAATGGCTTCTCTAGGCAATAGTCAGTATTTTTTTTTTAAATAAATTTTTATTGAGTTTGTATATGTATCATACATCTTATGCAATGCAAAAGGAATACACAGTATAAAGACATAGTGTTGCACTCAGAAATACAAAAGGAGGCTGAGAAGTACCTCATCTCTTAAAACCTCGTTTTTACAGAGGTCACCTTTTGTTTAGATTTTTTCTCTCTGGGTCTTCTGACTGTTCCACAATAAACAGTGAAGACGTGACCTTTGAGATAACAGTTTAGTCTACTAAGGCACCTCGTCAGTACAGTATTACGGACTCAAGTGGAGGGAGATGGCAAATCTCCCCTCTGCTTAAATATATTAATACAGCGAGGCTGTCTGGTTGCCTCCGCACCTGGCTCGTCTGGGGGGGAGGCTTAAGGGTCGCATACCGGGAATCATCTAGGTTCTGGTACTGTATGGGGAGTCTCAACTGCTGGCTAGTACTCTAATCTGATTGGTCAGTCTGACTATGGAATTTTACGGATCCAAAGCGATTCCCACGGTTCCCATATAAGGCAGTAGTCATTCAGTTATCTGCGTTCTCTAAAGACATAGTTTTCCATATTTTTAATATGGTTTACACAGTCCACTACTCCCTGCCATCTGGGGGGTTGGCTCTTTTTCCAGTTTCTAGCGATAAGCAATTTAGTGGAGGTGAGAATACACAGGAGTAAGCTTTGTTTGGTTTTGGGGAGTCTGTCTATTCCTAAGTGTAATATTGCAAGGGCCGGAGTTAGAGCTTCCGATAAGTCTAAATCATTACAGGTCTTTTCCACTTTGCGCCAATAGTTTTCCAGTTTTGGACACGTCCACCAGACATAGAGGGGGGGTCCCCAGCTCTCCGCATTCCCTCCAGCGCATTGGTGAGTTATTGGGGAAGATTTTCTGCGGTGAGTGATCGGGGAAGATTTTCTGCAATTTTGTTGGCATGCTTCTGGAGTGTATGTCAGTTGTAGGTCTCTCTCCCAGGCCGCCATGTTTATCGTTTTTTTTTTTGTTTGTTTGTTTTTTTTTTTTTTGGGGGGGGGGGAATCAGTTCCTCAATTAAGCATTTATAGTGTACTGAAAGGGGTTTGTATAGTTGGAGGTTCCTCTCCCATCGTGATTCCCAGGGAGTAGGGTCTCATAGTGTATCCTCTAAGAAGCCCCATTGAAACCTGAGGGTCAGCGTGGGTAGTTTCAGCATATCTGTGTGTTGTCTTAACATTGAGGTGTGCGTCAGGTAGTCCTTGTAGTAGTCCCTGTATGGAATGTATGGGTGAGGGGTGCGGGGCAATAAGCTTGTTGTGTCGCAATTTAACCTAAGTCTATTAACATACCTTAATTATACTATTAGCAATGTGGATTTTGGATTGCCAATGCGGGGGAAGCCAGAGCAGATCTTCTAAGGTGACATATGCTGGCAGCGAGGCCTCTTCCAGGTCTCTCCATCTAGTTGGGGGGAAGGTCGCTTCCCCATGCTGTAACATGAGTTATCATCGCAGTCTCATGATACATCTTTATATTAGGGAGGCCTATACCTCCTCTCTTGGTTGGGGCTTGAAGTATGTGGGCAGCTACATGAGGCCTTTTGTTGTGCCAAGTGTAGGAGTTAAATAGGGCTTGGAATTTCCGAATCAAGGTTGCTGGGATTGGGACAGGGAGGCAGCAGAATAAATAGGTGAGTTTGGGGAGGACCATCATTTTGAGGACCGCAACTGTGCCCATTCAAGATATCTCTCCATACCTCTTGGAGTTAAGTTCGGAGGTAATCTCTATCAGTAGGGTCTCATAGTTTTCTTTGCTGGTTATAGATTTTATATGGTAGAGGAAGACACCCAAATGACGAACTCCCCTAGTGGACCATTTGAAGGAATAGACAAGTTGAATAGCAAAAGTCAGTATTTAGTGTGACCTCCCTTGACAATAAGCACATCTTGAACTCTTTTGGGGAGACTGTCCTAAAGTTTTCTGAAGTAATCTTCTGGTATATTATAACAGGCTTCTTTCAGCACTTCCCATAGTTCTTCTTGAGATTTAGATTGTCTTATTTTTTTCTCTGTCCAGGTGATACTATACTGCTTCTATAATATTCAGGTCTCGACTCTGTGGAGACCAGTCCATGACTGCCAGTGTTTTTCTCTCTAAATATGATTTCAGTGTATTAGCAGTATGTTTGGAATCGTTATTATGCTGAAAAATAAAACCATTCCTAACCAGGCACTTTCCAGAAAGAATGGCATGATGAATTAAAACTTGTCTGTACTTTTCAGCATTCATGATTCCATCAATTCGGACAATATCGCCAACACCATTGGCAGAAATGTAGCCCCAAACCAGGACAGACCCTCCACAATGTTTTACTGAAGGCTGCAAGCACTCATTCTTCCATCTCTCTCCAACTCTTCTTCTCACATATTGTCAATGATTAGACCCAAAAGTTTCAAACTTGGAGTTGTCACTCCATAATACTCTTTTTCCACTGATCTTCCAATCTTTGTGAGCTTTAGGATATATCTTAGACTTTTTACCCAGTTCCCCTTCCGAAAAAGTGCTTTCTTAGCTGCTGCCCTTCCACAAGGAACATTCCTGATCAAGCTTCTTCGGACTGTTGAAGGGTCAACTTGGCATTCCAATGAAGCTGCCAGATGCTGAGCCAGGTCCTTGCTGGACTTCTTACGGTCTCTCAAAGAAGAAACTCTGAGAAACTTCTCATCTGATTTTGAAAGTTTTCTTGGCCTTCCAATCCTTTGTTGTCCTTCACCTCTCCTAATTCTTCAAATTTCTTTATAACAGTTTGAATACCACATTTTGAGTATCCAGTTTGTTTGCAGATTTTGTATCCAGTTTGTTTGCAGATTTCCCTTTAAGAGTGGCCTTGCTGATGCAAAATAATTATTTTATGTCTGTCAAATTCTGTGATCTTTGGTATTTTAAATGGAATGATGTGACTGAAAGCTATAATAAATTTTAAATATATAATAAGCACATTTTTGGTTGCGTATCTTGCAACTTATATTTTTAGTGACTGAAAGTTGGTCTTATTAGCAAGCTTCCAATAAATCTAATGTAATGCTCAAGCATGTCTTGCACCACCCTTGTGCAATAGACCTTTTTCACAGCAGTCATTTTGACATGAAATAGTAGGACCGAAATTAGAACTGCTGCTACAGATCCTCCGTGAATGAGAGTGAGCAAGACGCCACCAGAAGTCAGACGTACACACAGCCCCGAGAGTTGCACGATGAATGCGGCTGAGCAAGTCCCTCGTAAGCAGCAAAAAAACAGCACGCTGCACAAAGAAGGCACTAAATAGAAAAATAAAACATAGCTTTTATTTAAGCATGTTAAAACATAGGGTAAGGTGCAACAGCAACTCCTTACACGTTTTGTGCCGCCACAGGGCACTTAATCATAGGAATAAGGATAGCACCAGACCTCCTCCAAATAAAGTGGAAGCTGAATAATCCCGTGTACAGATATATTTAAAAAGACATACTCATAAAACATGCCTGTTAGACATTAAAGTTACACAAACATGCAACAACTGAAAAATGGCAGCAATCTTAAGAATTAACATTTAGTACATACATTATGTTAATCAATGAATAAATAAACCTAGTTGGTATTGTGCATGATTTGCAAAGTTTATATAAATACATATTTAAGTGCTAAACATGGCTTGGATATTACATAATACATAAGGAAAGGAGAATATAATGCAATAATTAAATACATTCATTTTCCTTTAAAAAGGGGATTATATGATACAGATGGCATGAAAATCAGAAAAGACTATTCTGCTAATATTAGTACATCGGTTACATTTCTTGCAAACTATCAGATATAATACGTATACAAAGAATACAAGTTAAATATAACCATTGTCCTCATTGTAAAGAAAAAAACCTTTATATAGAGCAGGGCTTCTTAAACTTTTTCCACTTGCGACCCCTTTTCGCGCGATACATTTTTATGTGACCACAGGTATATAAAATATGCTCATGCTCCCCCTTCCATGCTCACTGCCCTGCACCTTCCTCCCCCTTCATATTCATAACCCCTTCCATAACTTTCCATGCTCATACTCCCCCCCCTTCCATGCTCACTCCCTTGCTCCTTCCACACTCCCCGTTCATATTCATACTCCTCTTTATACTCCCCCTTCCATGCTCAATGCCCCTTCCATACTCCCCCTTCATATCCATACCCTGCCTTCCATGCTCATACCCTCCCTTCCATACTCATACTTCCCCATTTTATGCTCTGCAGGGCTCCCTATTCTCTCCTGAGCAGCACAGTGCGAAGGGAGGAAGTGACATATGATCACTTCCTCCCAGCGCTGCCGCGGAGGAGGGAGTGCTGGGAGGAAGCAGGCAGCTGGCCAGCGCTTGGAGTGTGTGCCGTGTGGTGGCACAGGTCGCACACCCCTAAGACCAGCCTTAAGAACCGGCCACACTTTGTAAAAGCTGCAGCAGAAGTGCGGCCGGTCTTAATATCATATTTGCGGACATTTTAATAGTGTATGCACGATCGCACAAAATATGGAATCAGGGGGCACGCGACCCCCACATTAGGGTTATGCGACCCCATCTGATGTTGCGACCCACAGTTTAAGAAGGGCGGGTATAGAGGACAATAAGTTGGTTGCACTAATTGTTGTTTATTAAAAGTAAAGAAATTCAACCTTAAAGAGCAAGCACAAGAGTCTAACCCAAAAGCCAAAAAAAAACAAAACTACTAAATAAATTAAGTTAATTTCAATACACTCATTCTGTGAACAGACTTATGTCTCACTCTCTACTAATATAGACGTGTTTTACCATTTCCCAAAAATTCTCTTAAGTGGGGGGTGATTTAAAAATAAAACGAAAAAAAAAATAACGAAACACCTGTTTTACCATTTCCCAAAAATCCACTTAAGGGGAGTGAAATGGGGGGTGGGGGTGATTTATGAGGATACCTATATCTCAAACATCCAAAGATGTTACAGATGTGAAAATTAGTATTTACATTCTCCTTTGAAAATAAAGAAACACGTGTTTTACCATATCTCGAAAAAACACTTAAGGGGGGTGAAAAAGATGGGTGATTTATGAGGACACCTATATCTCAAAAAACTTAGATATTAAAAAAGTAAAAATTATATTTTAAAATCTTCATTATAAAGTATTATTACATGCCAAATGTCTTGCTCCCAACGTCAGTAGTTCTAAAGATATGGATATCACTAAAACAATGAATACTCTTTTTTTTCACATCTGACAGTTGAGTCATAATATATCATTTCAATTTAATATTATAGTAATTGTAAACATAATAACATATTTTTGATGTTCCTGGACGGACGGACGCCCCACCCACAAGCTGATTGGTGATCATGTACGAAAAATAGAGAGAATTATCAAAAACTCACATATTTCATGTTAGAGAGTGTGCAACCTGAACAGGCACATGTCGTTGTGAGAGATCACATTTTTTGCAAATCACAAAATCCATGCACGCAAAGCTGCGGGCAACAGCTGGTGTATATACATACACACTCATGCACACACACATAGTTCTCAATTACCATATGAAGGCAGAAGCTTGTGCTTCCTGAAGCTGTGGCATAGATCTACATTATGTGATACAATGGGCTATGTACTGCATGACGTAGATCTACATCGATTTGGCCCAAAGGGTTAAAGGACCATAATACCCAAATGTTTAAACGCTTGAAAGTGATGCAGTATAGCTGTAAAAAGCTGACTAGAAAATATCTCCTGAACATTTCTATGTAAAAAAGAAAGATATTTTACCTCAAAAGTTTCTCAGTAGCCACATCTCATTGTAAAGGATTTCTAAGCAGCATATTAGTATGTCTGTCCCGGGACAGCTTAGGGGATGAGCCTCGTGCACTCTCATATTATTTCCCTATTCAGCTTACTATGAAATCTCATGAGAGTTAAGTCAAATCTCATGAGATCACAGTAAAAGAGTTCATGACCTCAGCACTGCTGATGCTGATTGGCTGCTGTTCATTTCTTCATTTTTTTTATTTTTTTACCTGCAGCTGGGAGCAGCCGAGTATAACTTTTTACACAGAACTTACTCTGCTGAGCTGAGGAGATTGTGAGGTAAAATATCTTCCCTTTTTACATAGAGATGCTCAGGTGATATTTTCCGGTCAGCTTTTTACAGTTATACTGCATCCGTTTCAAGTGATTTAGCATATGAGTATTATGTCCCTTTAAGTAAATTCAACTTTTGTGGTGATTGCTATTCACTAACTATTAGACTCACTGTCTAACTCTATATACCTTTCATGCAAAATCATATGGGAGTACACAGAGTGTGAGTGTTGCTCCTCACCACATGTGGAGGAGGAGCAACACTCACACTCTGTGTACTCCCATGCAATCTTCCCACTCTTTTTTTTAGCAGCACATGCAAAATAATGTGTCCTTTTGGCTAAATAACTCAAATGTGTACACACATTTGAAGGAGGTAGAAAATTTGCATATGCCTACCTCATGTTAAGCAAAATATGGAAAAAGTTACTCACTCATACACAAGCACACACATTCACTCAAACTCTCACAGCACAATCACAGCCAGGGTGTCCCATTAAATTAATACAAATAATTGTATCTGTATTAAAGTGAAAGTCAATCCAAGCGTTGTACAAACACTAGGATTGACTATTGACTTTCATTCCTGAAGATACATGTAGAAAGCTCCTTTATTTGTTTCAACCGAAAGCCATTCTTAGCTGCTACAGCAGCCCACGGCTTAAAAATTTTTTGGTAAGAGGTGACATTTTCACCTCTTAGCCAATAGCCGTGCGGTAAATCCGGCTCCCATGGGCGCCAAGCTGGATTTACCGCACGGATATTGGCTAAAAGGTGAAAATGTCACCTCTTAGCAAAAATTTTTTTTAGCCATGGGCTGCTGTAGCAGCTAAGAACGGCGATCGGTTGAAACAAATAAAGGAGCTTTCTACATGAAGTATCTTATACTTTATGAATGAAAGTCCCCTTTATTTGTTTCAACAGTCAATCCTAGAGTTTGCAAAATGCTAGGATTGACTTTCACTTTAATTGTGCTTCATAAACAAGGCTGTGTCAAAGAGTTTAAGACATTTAGGTCAACCAAACACATAGTTTAAGAACAAGCGAAGGGTCAACTGCAACCACATTTTGATTCTTTCTGTCTAACTGCTTCACTACTGCGGTTTAGTCATTAATAGCCTACATTTGTACCAGCGACCTGTCCTGCTCTCCTGTTCCCTTGTGCACAGTAGATCATTAAATCTTTTGGGGACCCACAAGAAATTTTAATGGACCCCTCTGGGTGATCTGACTCAAGTATAAGAAGCACAGCTATAGAGCATACATCTATAAAAAAATAAATGTTTCCAATGTATTTCTATTATCAAATTTACTTTGTTCTCGTGTTCTCCTTGAAAAGAATACCTAGTCAGATAACATGTACTTAACTGCAGAACTATAAGGCAGATTTTGAGCACTAGATGGCAGCAGTGTTTGCACCATGTATAACCTTGTTTAAAAGCTTTCTTGCAAGACTGTGGCTGTATAATGTTCCAGACACGTGCATGATCTGGAGACCACCGACCTGCTTTTTAACAAAAGGATACCAAGATACAAAGCAAATGAGATAATATTAGATAAAAAAGTATTTTTTAAATTATAAACATTTGGGTTTTGTGTCCCTTTAGCACAATCAATACATATCATTCAAAATAGAATTTTTTTGTTAATTGGAAAAACAAATTTATGCTTACCTGATAAATTAATTTCTTTGATGGTGGTGAGAGTCCACAATCCATTACTTCTTGTAATTACTCTTCTATAACACTAGGAGGAGGAAAAAAGATTCCCAAAACCCCAAGAGCCCTATATAACCACTCCCACCTCAGTCTAGCGTATAACCAAGCAAAGTGAAGTAAGAAAAATTATTAAAAGCCAAAAAAAAGGTGCATGGAAAAAAATAAAAGATGTGCTCAAAAAGAAATAAACACTATAAAAAACATAATTTATGCTTACCTGATAAATTTATTTCTCTTGTAGTGTATTCAGTCCACGGATCATCCATTACTTATGGGATATATTCCCTTCCCAACAGGAAGTTGCAAGAGGATCACCCAAAGCAGAGCTGCTATATAGCTCCTCCCCTCCACGTCATATCCAGTCATTCGACCGAAACAAGACAAGAAAGGAGAAACCATAGGGAGCAGTGGTGACTGGAGATTTAATTAAAATTTAGATCTGCCTTAAAAAAGACAGGGCGGGCCGTGGACTGAATACACTACAAGAGAAATAAATTTATCAGGTAAGCATAAATTATGTTTTCTCTTGTTAAGTGTATTCAGTCCACGGATCATCCATTACTTATGGGATACCAATACCAAAAGCTAAAGTACACGGATGATGGGAGGGACAAGGCAGGAACTTAAACGGAAGGAACCACTGCCTGTAGAACCTCTCTCTCAAAAACAGCCTCCGAAGAAGCAAAAGTGTCAAATTTGTAAAATTTTGAAAAAGTGTGAAGCGAAGACCAAGTTGCAGCCTTGCAAATCTGTTCAACAGAGGCCTCATTCTTAAAGGCCCAGGTGGAAGCCACAGCTCTAGTGGAATGAGCTGTAATTCTTTCAGGGGGCTGCTGTCCAGCAGTCTCATAGGCTAAACATATTATGCTACGAAGCCAAAAGGAGAGAGAGGTTGCCGAAGCTTTTTGACCTCTCCTCTGTCCAGAGTACACGACAAACAGGGAAGAAGTTTGACGAAAATCTTTAGTTGCCTGTAAATAGAACTTCAGGGCACGGACTACGTCCAGATTATGCAAAAGTCGTTCCTTCTTTGAAGAAGGATTAGGACATAATGATGGAACAACAATCTCCTGATTGATATTCCTGTTAGAAACTACCTTAGGTAAAAACCCAGGTTTAGTACGCAGAACTACCTTGTCTGAATGGAAAATCAGATAAGGAGAATCACAATGTAAGGCAGATAACTCAGAGACTCTTCGAGCCGAGGAAATAGCCATTAAAAACAGAACTTTCCAAGATAAAAGCTTAATATCAATGGAATGAAGGGGTTCAAACGGAACCCCTTGAAGAACTTTAAGAACCAAGTTTAAGCTCCACGGAGGAGCAACAGTCTTAAACACAGGCTTAATCCTAGCCAAAGCCTGACAAAAAGCCTGGACGTCTGGAACTTCTGCCAGATGTTTGTGTAAGAGAATAGACAGAGCAGAAATCTGTCCCTTTAACGAACTAGCAGATAAGCCCTTTTCTAAACCCTCTTGTAGAAAGGACAATATCCTAGGAATCCTAACCTTACTCCATGAGTAACTCTTGGATTCGCACCAATATAAATATTTACGCCATATCTTATGGTAAATTTTTCTGGTAACAGGCTTCCGTGCCTGTATTAAGGTATCAATAACTGACTCCGAGAAGCCACGGATAGGATCAAGCGTTCAATCTCCATGCAGTCAGCCTCAGAGAAATTAGATTTGGATGGTTGAAAGGACCTTGTATTAGAAGGTCCTGCCTCAGAGGCAGAGACCATGGTGGACAGGACGACATATCCACTAGGTCTGCATACCAGGTCCTGCGTGGCCACGCAGGCGCTATCAGAATCACCGATGCTCTCTCCTGTTTGATCTTGGCAATCAGTCGAGGTAGCAGCGGAAATGGTGGAAACACATAAGCCATGTTGAAAACCCAAGGGGCTGCCAGAGCATCTATCAGCGCCGCTCCCGGGTCCCTGGACCTGGATCCGTAACAAGGAAGCTTGGCGTTCTGGCGAGACGCCATGAGATCCAGTTCTGGTTTGCCCCAACGATGAATCAGTTGAGCGAAGACCTCCGGATGAAGTTCCCACTCCCCCGGATGAAAAGTCTGGCGACTTAGAAAGTCCGCCTCCCAGTTCTCCACGCCTGGGATGTAGATCGCTGACAAGTGGCAAGAGCGAGACTCTGCCCAGCGAATTATCTTTGAGACTTCTAACATCGCTAGGGAACTCCTGGTTCCCCCTTGATGGTTGATGTAAGCCACAGTCGTGATGTTGTCCGACTGAAATCTGATGAACCTCAGTGTTGCTAACTGAGGCCAAGCTCGAAGAGCATTGAATATAGCTCTCAACTCCAGAATATTTATTGGGAGGAGTTTCTCCTCCTGAGTCCATAATCCCTGAGCCTTCAGGGAGTTCCAGACTGCGCCCCAACCTAGAAGGCTGGCATCTGTTGTTACAATCGTCCAATCTGGCCTGCGAAAGGTCATCCCCTTGGACAGATGGACCCGAGAAAGCCACCAGAGAAGAGAATCTCTGGTCTCTTGATCCAGATTTAGTAGAGGGGACAAATCTGAGTAATCCCCATTCCACTGACTTAGCATGCATAATTGCAGTGGTCTGAGATGCAGGCGCGCAAATGGTACTATGTCCATTGCCGCTACCATTAAGCCGATTACTTCCATGCACTGAGCTACTGACGGGTGTGGAATGGAATGAAGGACACGGCAAGCATTCAGAAGCTTTGATAACCTGGACTCCGTCAGGTAAATCTTCATCTCTATAGAATCTATAAGAGTCCCCAAGAAGGGAACTCTTGTGAGTGGTAATAGAGAACTCTTTTCCACGTTCACCTTCCACCCATGCGACCTCAGAAATGCCAGAACTATCTCTGTATGAGACTTGGCAATTTGAAAACTTGACGCTTGTATCAGAATGTCGTCTAGGTACGGAGCCACCGCTATGCCTCGCGGTCTTAGCACCGCCAGAAGTGAGCCCAGAACCTTTGTAAAAATTCTCTGGGCCATAGCTAACCCGAAGGGAAGAGCTACAAACTGGTAATGCCTGTCTAGAAAGGCAAATCTTAGGTACCGATAATGATCCTTGTGAATCGGTATGTGAAGGTAGGCATCCTTTAAGTCCACTGTGGTCATGTATTGACCCTCTTGGATCATGGGTAGGATGGTTCGAATAGTTTCCATTTTGAATGATGGAACTCTTAGGAATTTGTTTAAGATTTTTAGGTCCAAGATTGGTCCGAAGGTTCCCTCTTTCTTGGGAACCACAAACAGATTTGAGTAAAAACCTTGCCCTTGTTCCGTCCGCGGAACTGGGTGGATCACCCCCATTACTAAGAGGTCTTGTACACAGCGTAGAAATGCCTCTTTCTTTATTTGGTTTGCTGATAACCTTGAAAGATGAAATCTCCCTTGTGGAGGAGAAGCTTTGAAGTCCAGAAGATATCCCTGAAATATGATCTCCAACTCCCAGGGATCCTGGACATCTCTTGCCCAAGCCTGGGCGAAGAGAGAAAGTCTGCCCCCCACTAGATCCGTTTCCGGATAGGGGGCCCTCTCTTCATGCTGTCTTAGGGGCAGAAGTAGGTTTTCTGGCCTGCTTGCCCTTGTTCCAGGACTGGTTAGCTTTCCAGCCCTGTCTGTAACGAGCAACAGTTCCTTCCTGTTTTGGAGTGGAGGAAGTTGATGCTGCTCCTGCCTTGAAGTTACGAAAGGCACGAAAATTTTAATGGACCCCTCTGGGTGATCTGACTCAAGTATAAGAAGCACAGCTATAGAGCATACATCTATAAAAAAATAAATGTTTCCAATGTATTTCTATTATCAAATTTACTTTGTTCTCGTGTTCTCCTTGAAAAGAATACCTAGTCAGATAACATGTACTTAACTGCAGAACTATAAGGCAGATTTTGAGCACTAGATGGCAGCAGTGTTTGCACCATGTATAACCTTGTTTAAAAGCTTCAGGTCCGCAGTCCTTTGTCAAGACTGTTTCGTAATCTGTATGCATGTGGTATGTTCAGCGCTGAACATACCACACGCATACAGATTACGAAACAGTCTTGACAAAGGTCCCAATGAGGACCAAAATGTTGACTGAAACTTTATTGATCAAACACTAATAAAACTAATGTTTACTAAGCCCTGTGAGTTACTCTTCTTTGCTTTGAAGTTTCTACCTGTCCAGCATAGAGAGCACCCAGGCAATTCACCAATACAGTGAGTGCTTGGAACCCAGAACTATATATATATATATATATATATATATATATAGACCATATCCCCATTCACAGAAGAGGGGGCAATAGGGAATTAAAACTGAAGCAAAAAGAAGTATGGTGGATCAAACGTTTAAATGCTTTACACCCTTATGGTCTGAATAGGGACTATGATTTATATTTGTTTTTATAAGATTTTCTATCATGTTATGTATTCTGGTACCACTAGGGGGCTCTAAGGTAATGAAAGTTGGAATACCTGGAGAGGTATGAGTTAACCTAATTAGTATGTAGTATTGAACCCTGATTGGCCCAGATACCCTTTTTAAATGTCTGTTTAATTGCTTTTTTAACTATGCATGAATAAGGACCATGTAGGTTCGAAAGGTTGCTTTTTTAATGGTTGTTATACCCAAATAAAAAGAATTTTTCACCTTTAAGAAGCAAGATTGTACTGTGGTGCTGGCACATATTTTACATATGGACTGTATCTCTTGGGAGTTTAGCTGATACTCCACAGTGACGGGCACACAGGCTGAAAACTACTATTTAAATTTATGGTGCTGGACTCCAATTATCTACTTTTTATATATATATATATATATATATATATATATATATATATATATATATATGTACATACATATACACACTCACAACTTTATTAGGTACACCTGTTTAATTGCTTGGTAATACAAATTGCTAATCAGCCAATCACATGGCAGCAACTCAATGCATTTAGGCATCTAGACGTGGTGAAGACTGCTTGCTGCAGTTCAAACATAGCATCAGAATGGGCAAGAAAGGGGATTTAAGTGACTTTGAACGTGGCATGGTTGTTGGTGCCAGACGGGCTGGTCTGAGTATTTAAAAACCTGCTGATCTACTGGGGTTTTCACACACAGGGTTTAAAAAGAGAAAATATCCAGTAAGCGGCAGTTGTGTGGACGAAAATGCCTTGTTGATGTCAGAGGAGAATGGGCAGACCGGTTTGAGATGATAGAAAGGCAACAGTAACTCAAAAAACACTTGTTACAACCAAGGTATGCAGAATACCATCTCTGAACGCACAACACTTCTAACCTTGAAGCAGATGGGCTACAGCAGCAGAAGATTACACCGGGTGCCACTCCTGTGAGCTAAGAACAGGAAACTGAGGCTACAATTCACACAGGCTCACCAAAATTTGACAATAGAAAATTGGAAAAACGTTGCAAGGTCTGATGAGTCTGTTTCAGCGGCGACATTTAGATGGTAGGGTCAGAATTTGGCCTAAACATGAAAGTATGGATCCATCCTGCCTTGTATGAATGGTTCAGGCTGGTGGTGGTGGTGTAATGGTGTGTGGGATATTTTCTTGGCACACTTTGGACCCATTAGAACCAATTGAGCATCATTTAAACGCCACGGCCTACCTGAGTATTGTTGCTGACCATGTCAGTCACTTTATGACTAGTGTACCCATCTTCTGATGGCTACTTCCAGCATGATAATGCACAATGTCACAAATCTCAAACTGGTTTCCTGAACATGACAATGAGCTCACCGTACTCCAATGGCCTCCACAGTTACCATATCTCAATCCAAAAGAGCACCTATGGGATATGGTGGAACGGGAGATTCGCATCATGGATGTGCAGCTGACAAATCTGCAGCAACTGCGTGATGCTATCATGTCAATATGGACCAAAATGTCTGAGGAATGTCTCCAACACCTTGTTGAATCTATACCACAAAGAATTAAGGCAGTTCTGAAGGCAAAAGGGGGTCCAAACCGGTACTAGCAGGGTGTACCTAATAAAGTGGTCGGTGAGTGTATATCTATAAACAGTGCCCATAACATAGCTTAAAGGGACATTGTACACTAGATTTTTCTTTGCATAAATGTTTTGTAGATGAGCCATTTATAGCCCATCTGGGAGTGTTTTTATAAAAATGTATAGTTTTGCTTAATTTTAAATAGGATTGTGTGGATTTTCAGGATCCTAACCAAGTTTTACATGTATACTTATGTCTTTGGATTCCTGGTTGTGTAATGGGTATGTTCATATGCAGGGGAGGGGGTGGGTGTCTGCCTGTTCCTGCTTTCCAAACTCTTTTCAGTGAGTGTCCCAGCCTAACCTCATCAACAGTGCTAAACTAGGAGCTTCTAAGTAAGTTTTAAAAGGTTTTATACTGGATCTTTTTATCATTATCTGTGAATTTTATTTTTTATAGTAGTGTCTTTTACATGCAGTTATATGAAAATTAGTGTATACTGTCCCTTTAAAGATTGTCTACATAATAATAAATTATATTTACCAATAGACACTCCACTAGCAAAGCAGCAGACAGACAAACCAGTACTGCAACCGATTATGAAAGGTTTATGAAAAAAAAATTCCCATGAGGTGAATAAAGAGTCACAAACCATAACCTACATGCATCCCTCTGACAAGCACTGTACTCTGAGGGGAATTCGGGCCTTAAACTGAAAACCCCTCTCTCAGAGGAATCAAATGCACATCTTCATTCTTCAACCACCTCCAGCAGAGGCAAAGAAAATACTGAGGAATGTGTGAAGTGGGAGGGGTTATATAGGGCTCTTGGGAATCTTTTGCCTCCTCCTAGTGGAAGAGAAGAGTCATTTCCAGGAGTAATAATTAGTGGACTCTGCACCACCTGTATGAAAGAAATACTATTCACTAAAGTGAATACAGGGCCATATGCTACACTTATTCTATAAATAGGACACTGCTTGCATTTTTTATGCACTCTAAATAAAAAAAAATTCTATTAGAATTTTGTTTTAATTAACTATAAAACCCTTTCTGTACTTCCTCTACCATTGCCTTTTGAGTAAATTATCCTACATTATCCATTAATCATTAAATGCATGCTTAATGTTTTGCAGAAAAAAAAAAAAAGTTTGCACTTACCATTCATTTGACTGTAGTGTTGGGGACTCATTCTGGGCTATGTGATATAAGGCACTCATTGCGTTCATGTTAAAGAGAGGAGGCTTCCTTTCAGCTGTGAAAAAGATATAAAGGAGGATGACGGGGTTATGAGCATACAGATTTAGCAAGGTGTTGCTGTAAAAATGAATAGCTCTTTAGTGTCGTCACAGTACATAATCCAATTATTTTAATCTCCTAGGTCATTCTAGGGAAACAATTCCATGAAAGCTGGCGTTATGCCAAAGACAACACGGAAAGGTTGAAATGAGATGATACTGCAGTAGCGAATTCTACACAGCATTTAGCAAAGATTTGTCTTACCCCCATGAAGTAAAATTAATAGTAGCATACAAAATTAATTGACTAAAGCTCATTTTAAAATATTGTTACATAATTGAAATATTAAAAATGGAAGATATATAGTCAATACTCACCTAATTCTATACAAGTGATCCCCAGAGACCATATATCTACTTTCCCTTCATACTGCCCCTCGTCCATAGCTAAAATAACTTCGGGAGCCATCCTGTATACAAGGTATTTTAAAAATTCATATCCAACATGAAAACTAAACAATGTTCTAAATGCACTAAATATTCTAAACAATGTTCTCTAACATGCTACATCAAAACAACAACTCTAAAACAATCTGCAAAATATATTAATCTATTCTATGAGAGATGTCATGTGTACACTGCTACTGCTGTATACCATGCTGACTGTCAGACAAGGAGCCGAGCAGTGTGAACAAAAGAATATTTCCAAAATCTACAAGGAAACATAAAGGTGACATTTCTAAGACCACTCACTCTGTTTTAATTTCATTTTTTAGTGCAAAATATTTTTAAAGGGCCATATTAGTGAAAAAAGAACATGCTCTATCTAATGTGTTAGAACATATTTTACACACAGTAGAAGCAACGCTCGGGACCTATAGAGCATTGCTGGTCCAAAGCAGAAATGAACGTTGATCCAAAAAGCAGCGCTAGTTAAACATCCGAGTCATGCGACTAGCGCTGCTAATTGGATCAGCTGTGGTTTGTGCTCTGCAGGTCCTGAGCTGTACTTCTACTGCATGTTTAACACCTTAGCAGAGGTTAAACACATCGAAGTGCATGGTCTATAGTGGTAACATTACATGCTCTAATGAATAAGTGCATGCCATTTTTCGACTATAATGGCCCTTAAACTGAAAAAAACTAAAATTGTGTCTAAACATATACAGTCTCTAAAAATGGAATAGTTACTTACCAGTATGGTGTTCCCACAAATGAATTGGCAGGGGAAGCTATAGACGCGGATCCAAAATCTGCTAATTTTACCTGTCCTGGCTCAGTAAGCAAAATATTTCCAGCTTTTACATCTCTAGAAATGGAGCAGAGGAAAAGAAATTAAGGAACAATCAAACACTACTATGTTTAAAAGCGTTACTTTTCCTTGATAATAGCCATGTGAGCAATGATCACTGGTGTCACATAGGCATCATGTAAAGAAACGAGAGCTGTGTTATGGGATCAATAATGGAACGACAAACAATTATTGCTGAACTGCACACCGGCGACCGCCAAATTCCACTGCCCAACCAAGCTATTAAATCTGCCTTTTATTGTAGAGCTGCAAAATTTTAACAGGAAATCACAAGGCCCTGGTACAATTCCTCAACCTTTCTTAAATTCTTTTTTGTGTCAATAGGAACATGAGTACAGTAATGTGTTCCTCTAGCAGTAGATTTGTTTAGGAAGTACTGAGCACGTTGTCTATATATTTTTAAATGATTACATGCAATGAAAACTCACACAAACCTGGCTGCAATTCAACACTTTATCTGAGTTTAAAATCTCTCACAATTATTTTTAGAGATGGTAAATCCTAGTGTTTGTTACATGCTTGGATTTACCATCACTTTAATATAGAAATCATGTAGTAGTCTATTACCAGCTTAAGTAAAACAGAGATAAAGCTTAAAATGGCTATTTTTTATGTTGTTTCTGCATGCAAGCTACAATAACAGCTGAATCTGAACTTAGTGAGCATGCAACAATTATTTTTATTAGTTTTCTTAGTTACTCTGAATTTGTATTTCTAGTTTGATTTTATTAAAATGGATTGTGTCATTTTAGGTAATGGCCTGACCAGATGAAGACAGCAGATATATCAAACTTAAAAATCAGTCTAGTTGGTATGAACAGCTACTTAATAAGAATTTATTTACAACAAAGCAACCTAAGGCAATTTAAAGGGACATTAAACACTTTGAGATGGTAATATAAAATGATAAATTGTATATAATAAAACAACTCTGCAATATACTTTCATTATTTATTTTGTCCTCTTTGCCTGTAATTCCATTCTGAAATTGTGAGCTTTTCAGTTCCTGTTAGAAATGGAAGTGCAGAACACTGTTAAATCCAGCACAACTATTGGCTGCACACTCTAGTGACCTATTTATAACTGACCCTAATTGGCCACAGTAGAGAAGGTAACACAAGTTACAACATGGCAGCTCCCAGTGTTTTATAGACACTAAAACTTTACACTTATTTTGTCACTTTTTAAACAACTAATGAAACTTTAAAAAATACATCTATATGTTAGTCATGGACTAATCTTTTCTTTGAATGCATCATTCTATCTAGCATGTATTTAGTGTTTAATGTCCCTTTAATGCCGCTAAAACAACATACCTTAAAATAGAATTGTGCTTAAAGTTGGCATAACATAAAAGTTTTTTTTTTTTTTGGCACCATCACTGAGATTTAGAATGAAATAGCAAAACATGACCAACTTCAGCAGCATAAATGTCTTTGTTTACCGGAAATGCTGTGATTGCAGACAAATATGTAAAAAAATAGTTTTAGCATTGTGGGAAAATGGGACCATATATAAACACACATTATTTCAAAGTAATTCTGAGTGAAAATAAAAAAATGAAACCGGTGGTTGGCTGCAAATCTATATAATTTTTTTATAAATTCATGCCTCCACTAGAGGGGGCTATAGTCATAGTTAAAGCACTAACTCATTACTATGAAGAACAGTAGCTGGCAATACTTTTGCACTATATTTTAACTAACCTTTATAACATTTTCAGTGTAATCTCAATAATCTGGTCAGAACGAATACTTGTAAGCTACTCAGATTTGCATATTTAACAAAACATATAATAAAATATTATAATCAATTTAAAAAGGCAAAACCCACACTGCAATCTTGAAATTGGAAGGCCAAATTTGAACGAATTACAGTTTTTCCAAAAGTAAAAATAGAAAGCTAGAAAATATAAAACATTTATTTGTACAAGATACGAGACACGATGTATACACATGGGGCATAAGACACAATGTATACACATGGGGCAGATACAGCAGTGACTCACTGTACTGCTGCGTACATATAACAGTACACAACACCAGAGGAAGAACTTTTTTTCACTTTCTGCAATGAGATTTTTTTTAGTGAAAATTTTTCTGCAGGTTATTTTAAAATAAAATTGAATTTTAAATTAGGCAGTTACACTTAAGTACCAGTTCAGTTGCAATGTGTTTATTAACTGGTGAATACAGCAAGTTTAAAAGTTTTATAAGTTACTACAGCAGTTTGGATTGCAAATTAGCTGCAGACAAAAAAAAAAAAATTGTACAATGTCTCTTGAATAAATTGGTTTCCTTTACTTTTGGTCTAACAGAAATGTAGTAATAAAAAATGTGCAATGCTCATAAGAATTATTTTTATCGGTTATTTGTAGAGCGCCAAAAGATTCTGCAGCGCTAACAGATTCCGCAGCGCTAACAATGTCTTACATTCAGATAAACTTTGCAGACTGGGAAAGGCTAGAGGGCGGGTCTGAAAAAAATCTGAGAGACAGTCAAAACTGCAGAGCCAGTCATTACTGCAAATTTGACTGTTCACTTCAAACAGCACTTTGCTGTGGATGCACTGTGTTAGGGAAAGCTTACAGAGTGCAGCCAGAGCAAAGATCTGTTTGAAGAGAACAGCCTGATGTGGAGCAGTGTTGCAAAGTTAAAGCAGTAACAGATCCTACATGTGTTCTGCTCTTTCTGCAGACATGCTGCATTTTCTGCGATGACATCACAGATCACTGCATGTTCTGCCTTGGAGCGTGACAACAGAACAAGCAGACAGGATGTATACACACGGACGGCTGCAGAGACAGCAGTGACTGACTGTGCTGCTGTGTACATATAACAGTACACTACAGAACAAGCAGCAGGATGTATACACAGGGACGGCTGCAGAGACAGCAGTGACTGACTGTGCTGCTGTGTACTTATAACAGTACACTACAGAACAAGCAGACAGGATGTATACACATGGGGCAGAGACAGCAGTGACTGACTGTGCTGCTGTGTACATATAACAGTACACTACAGAACAAGCAGCAGGATGTATACACATGGGGACGGCTGCAGAGACAGCAGTGACTGTGCTGCTGTGTACATATAACAGTACACTACAGAACAAGCAGACACAATGTATACACATGGGGCAGAGACAGAAGTGACTGTGCTGCTGTGTACATATAACAGTGCACTACAGAACAAGCAGTAGGATGTATACACATGGGGCAGAGGCAGCAGTGACTGACTGCTGCTGTGCACATATAACAGTACACTACAGAACAAGCAGACAGGATGTATACTCATGGGGCAGAGACAGCAGTGACTGACTGTGCTACTGTGTACATATAACAGTAAACTACAGAACAAGCAGCAGGATGTATACACATGGGGAAGAGACAGCAGTGACTGACTGTGCTACTGTGTACATATAACAGTACACTACAGCACAAGCAGACAGGATGTATACACATGGGGCAAAGACAGCAGTGACTGACTGTGCTGCTGTGTACATATAACAGTACACTACAGAACAAGCAGACACGATGTATACACATAGGGCAGAGACAGCAGTGACTGACTGTGCTGCTGTGTACATATAACAGTACACTACAGAACAAGCAGCACAATGTATACACATGGGGCAGAGACAGCAGTGACTGACTGTGCTGCTGTGTACATATAACAGTACACTACAGAACAAGCAGACACGATGTATACACATGGGGCAGAGACAGCAGTGACTGTGCTGCTGTGTACATATAACAGTACACTACAGAACAAGCAGACACGATGTATACACATGGGGCAGAGACAGCAGTGACTGTGCTGCTGTGTACATATAACAGTACACTACAGAACAAGCAGTAGGATGTATACACATGGGGCAGAGACATCAGTGACTGTGCTGCTGTGTACATATAACAGTACACTACAGAACAAGCAGACACGATGTATACACATGGGGCAGAGACAGCAGTGACTGTGCTGCTGTGTACATATAACAGTACACTACAGAACAAGCAGCAGGATGTATAACACATGGGGAAGAGACAGCAGTGACTGTGCTGCTGTGTACATATAACAGTACACTACAGAACAAGCAGATACGATGTATACACATGGGGCAGAGACAGCAGTGACTGACTGTGCTGCTGTGTACATATAACAGTACGCTACAGAACAAGCAGACATGATGTATACACATGGGGCAGAGGCAGTAGTGACTGACTGTGCTACTGTGTAGATATAACAGTACGCTACAGAACAAGCAGACACGATGTATACACATGGGGCAGAGACAGCAGTGAATGACTGTGCTACTGTGCACATATAACAGTACACTACAGAACAAGCAGACACAATGTATACACATGGGGCAGATGCAGCAGTGACTGACTGTGCTGCTGTGTACATATAACAGTACACTACAGAACAAGCAGACACAATGTATACACATGGGGCAGAGACAGTAGTAACCGACTATGCTGCTGTGTACATATAACAGTACACTACAGAACAAGCAGCAGGATGTATACACATGGGGCAAAGACAGCAGTGACTGACTGTGCTGCTGTGTACATATAACAGTACACTACAGAACAAGCAGACACGATGTATGCACATGGGGCAGAGACATCAGTGACTGACTATGCTGCTGTGTACATATAACAGTACACTACAGAACAAGGAGACAGGATGTATACACATGGGGCAGAGACAGCAGTGACTGACTGTGCTACTGTGTACATATAACAGTACACTACAGAACAAGCAGACAGGATGTATACACATGGGGCAGAGACAGCAGTGACTGACTGTGCTGCTGTGTACATATAACAGTACACTACAGAACAAGCAGACACGATTTATACACATAGGGCAGAGACAGCAGTGACTGACTGTGCTGTTGTGTACATATAACAGTACACTACAGAACAAGCAGACACGATGTATACACATGGGGCAGAGACAGCAGTGACTGACTGTGCTGCTGTGTACATATAACAGTACACTACAGAACAAGCAGACACGATGTATACACATGGGGCAGAGACAGCAGTGACTGTGCTGCTGTGTATATATAACAGTACACTACAGAACAAGCAGACATGATGTATACACATGGGGCAGAGACAGCAGTGACTGTGCTGCTGTGTACATATAACAGTACACTACAGAACAAGCAGACACGATGTATACACATGGGGCAGAGACAGCAGTGGCTGACTGTGCTACTGTGCACATATAACAGTACACTACAGAACAAGCAGTAGGATGTATACTCATGGGGCAGAGACAGCAGTGACTGACTGTGCTGCTGTGTACATATAACCGTACACTACAGAACAAGCAGACACGATGTATACACATGGGGCAGAGACAACAGTGACTGACTGTGCTGCTGTGTACATATAACAGTACACTACAGAACAAGCAGACATGATGTATACACATGGGGCAGAGACAGCAGTGACTGTGCTGCTGTGTATATATAACAGTACACTACAGAACAAGCAGCACAGTTTATACACATGGGGCAGAGACAGCAGTGACTGTGCTGCTGTGTATATATAACAGTACACTACAGAACAAGCAGACAGGATGTATACACATGGGGACAGCTGCAGAGACAGCAGTGACTGTGCTGCTGTGTACATATAACAGTACACTACAGAACAAGCACACAGGATGTATACACATGGGGAAGAGACAGCAGTGACTGACTGTGCTGCTGTGTACATAAAACAGTACACTACAGAACAAGCAGACACGATGTATACACATGGGGCAGAGAAAGCAGTGACTGTGCTGCTGTGTGCATATAACAGTACACTACAGAACAAGCAGACAGGATGTATACACATGGGGAAGAGACAGCAGTGACTGACTGTGCTGCTGTGTACATATAACAGTACACTACAGAACAAGCAGCAGGATGTATACACATGGGGAAGAGACAGCAGTGACTGACTGTGCTGCTGTGTACATATAACAGTACACTACAGAACAAGCAGACATGATGTATACACATGGGGCAGAGACAGCAGTGACTGTGCTGCTGTGTATATAAAACAGTACACTACAGAACAAGCAGCACAGTTTATACACATGGGGCAGAGAAAGCAGTGACTGTGCTGCTGTGTATATATAACAGTACACTACAGAACAAGCAGGCAGGATGTATACACATGGGGACAGCTGCAGAGACAGCAGTGACTGTGCTGCTGTGTACATATAACAGTACACTACAGAACAAGCAGACAGGATGTGTACACATGGGGCAGAGACAGCAGTGACTGACTGTGCTGCTGTGTACATATAACAGAACACTACAGTAACAAGCAGACAGGATGTATACACATAGGGCAGAGACTGTAGTGACCGACTATGCTGCTGTGTACATATAACAGTACACTACAGAACAAGCAGCACGATGTATACACATGGGGCAGAGACAGCAGTGACTGACTGTGCTGCTATGTACATATAACAGTACACTACAGAACAAGCAGACACGATGTATACACATGGGGCAGAGACAACAGTGACTGACTGTGCTGCTGTGTACATATAACAGTACACTACAGAACAAGCAGACAGGATGTATACACATGGGGCAGAGACAACAGTGACTGACTGTGCTGCTGTGTACATATAACAGTACACTACAGAACAAGCAGACAGGATGTATACACATGGGGCAGAGACAGCAGTGACTGACTGTGCTGCTGTGTACATATAACAGTACACTACAGAACAGGTAGACAGGATGTATACACATAGGGCAGAGACTGTAGTGACCGACTATGCTGCTGTGTACATGTAACAATACACTACAGAACAAGCAGACAGGATGTATACACATGGGGCAGAGACAGCAGTGACTGACTGTGCTGCTGTGTACATATAACAGTACACTACAGAACAAGCAGACAGGATGTATACACATAGGGCAGAGACTGTAGTGACTGACTATGCTGCTGTATACATATAACAATACACTACAGAACAAGCAGACATGATGTATACACATGGGGCAGAGACAGCAGTGACTGACTGTGCTGCTGTGTACATATAACAGTACACTACAGAACAAGCAGACACGATGTATACACATGGGGCAGAGACAGCAGTGACTGACTGTGCTACTGTGTACATATAACAGTACACTACAGAACAAGCACACAGGATGTATACACATGGGGAAGAGACAGCAGTGACTGACTGTGCTACTGTGTACATATAACAGTACACTACAGAACAAGCAGCAGGACGTATACACATGGGGCAGAGACAGCAGTGACTGACTGTGCTGCTGTGTACATACAACAGTACACTACAGAACAAGCAGAAACAATGTATACACATGGGGAAGAGACAGCAGTGACTGACTGTGCTGCTGTGTACATATAACAGTACACTACAGAACAAGCAGACACGATGTATACACATGGGGCAGAGACAGCAGTGACTGTGCTGCTGTGCACATATAACAGTACACTACAGAACAAGCAGACACAATGTATACACATGGGGCAGAGACAGTAGTAACCGACTATGCTGCTGTGTACATATAACAGTACACTACAGAACAAGCAGCAGGATGTATACACATGGGGCAAAGACAGCAGTGACTGACTGTGCTGCTGTGTACATATAACAGTACACTACAGAACAAGCAGACACGATGTATACACATGGGGCAGAGACATCAGTGACTGACTATGCTGCTGTGTACATATAACAGTACACTACAGAACAAGGAGACAGGATGTATACACATGGGGCAGAGACAGCAGTGACTGACTGTGCTACTGTGTACATATAACAGTACACTACAGAACAAGCAGACAGGATGTATACACATGGGGCAGAGACAGCAGTGACTGACTGTGCTGCTGTGTACATATAACAGTACACTACAGAACAAGCAGACACGATTTATACACATGGGGCAGAGACAACAGTGACTGACTGTGCTGTTGTGTACATATAACAGTACACTACAGAACAAGCAGACACGATGTATACACATGGGGCAGAGACAGCAGTGACTGACTGTGCTGCTGTGTACATATAACAGTACACTACAGAACAAGCAGACACGATGTATACACATGGGGCAGAGACAGCAGTGACTGTGCTGCTGTGTATATATAACAGTACACTACAGAACAAGCAGCACAGTTAATACACATGGGACAGAGACAGCAGTGACTGACTGTGCTGCTGTGTACATATAACAGTACACTACAGAACAAGCAGACATGATGTATACACATGGGGCAGAGACAGCAGTGACTGTGCTGCTGTGTACATATAACAGTACACTACAGAACAAGCAGACACGATGTATACACATGGGGCAGAGACAACAGTGACTGACTGTGCTGCTGTGTACATATAACAGTACACTACAGAACAAGCAGCAGGATGTATACACATGGGGCAGAGACAACAGTGACTGACTGTGCTGCTGTGTACATATAACAGTACACTACAGAACAAGCAGACATGATGTATACACATGGGGCAGAGACAGCAGTGACTGTGCTGCTGTGTATATATAACAGTACACTACAGAACAAGCAGCACAGTTTATACACATGGGGCAGAGACAGCAGTGACTGTGCTGCTGTGTATATATAACAGTACACTACAGAACAAGCAGACAGGATGTATACACATGGGGACAGCTGCAGAGACAGCAGTGACTGTGCTGCTGTGTACATATAACAGTACACTACAGAACAAGCACACAGGATGTATACACATGGGGCAGAGACAGCAGTGACTGACTGTGCTGCTGTGTACATAAAACAGTACACTACAGAACAAGCAGACACGATGTATACACATGGGGCAGAGAAAGCAGTGACTGTGCTGCTGTGTACATATAACAGTACACTACAGAACAAGCAGACATGATGTATACACATGGGGCAGAGACAGCAGTGACTGTGCTGCTGTGTATATAAAACAGTACACTACAGAACAAGCAGCACAGTTTATACACATGGGGCAGAGAAAGCAGTGACTGTGCTGCTGTGTATATATAACAGTACACTACAGAACAAGCAGGCAGGATGTATACACATGGGGACAGCTGCAGAGACAGCAGTGACTGTGCTGCTGTGTACATATAACAGTACACTACAGAACAAGCAGACAGGATGTGTACACATGGGGCAGAGACAGCAGTGACTGACTGTGCTGCTGTGTACATATAACAGAACACTACAGTAACAAGCAGACAGGATGTATACACATAGGGCAGAGACTGTAGTGACCGACTATGCTGCTGTGTACATATAACAGTACACTACAGAACAAGCAGCACGATGTATACACATGGGGCAGAGACAGCAGTGACTGACTGTGCTGCTATGTACATATAACAATACACTACAGAACAAGCAGACACGATGTATACACATGGGGCAGAGACAGCATGGACTGACTGTGCTGCTGTGTACATATAACAGTACACTACAGAACAAGCAGACAGGATGTATACACATGGGGCAGAGACAACAGTGACTGACTGTGCTGCTGTGTACATATAAAAGTACACTACAGAACAAGCAGACAGGATGTATACACATGGGGCAGAGACAACAGTGACTGACTGTGCTGCTGTGTACATATAACAGTACACTACAGAACAAGCAGACAGGATGTATACACATGGGGCAGAGACAGCAGTGACTGACTGTGCTGCTGTGTACATATAACAGTACACTACAGAACAGGTAGACAGGATGTATACACATAGGGCAGAGACTGTAGTGACCGACTATGCTGCTGTGTACATGTAACAATACACTACAGAACAAGCAGACAGGATGTATACACATGGGGCAGAGACAGCAGTGAATGACTGTGCTGCTGTGTACATATAACAGTACACTACAGAACAAGCAGACAGGATGTATACACATAGGGCAGAGACTGTAGTGACTGACTATGCTGCTGTATACATATAACAATACACTACAGAACAAGCAGACAGGATGTATACACATGGGGCAGAGACAGCAGTGACTGACTGTGCTGCTGTGTACATATAACAGTACTCTACAGAACAAGCAGACAGGATGTATACACATGGGGCAGAGACAGCAGTGACTGACTGTGCTGTTGTGTACATATAACAGTACACTACAGAACAAGCAGCAGGATGTATACACATAGGGCAGAGACAGCAGTGACTGACTGTGCTGCTGTGTACATATAACAGTACACTACAGAACAAGCAGACACAATGTATACACATGGGGCAGAGACAGCAGTGACTGTGCTGCTGTGCACATATAACAGTACACTACAGAACAAGCAGCAGGATGTATACACATGGGGCAGAGACAGCAGTGACTGACTGTGCTGCTGTGTACATATAACAGTACACTACAGAACAAGCAGACACGATGTATACACATGGGGCAGAGACAGCAGTGACTGACTGTGCTACTGTGTACATATAACAGTACACTACAGAACAAGCACACAGGATGTATACACATGGGGAAGAGACAGCAGTGACTGACTGTGCTACTGTGTACATATAACAGTACACTACAGAACAAGCAGCAGGACGTATACACATGGGGCAGAGACAGCAGTGACTGACTGTGCTGCTGTGTACATACAACAGTACACTACAGAACAAGCAGACACAATGTATACACATGGGGAAGAGACAGCAGTGACTGACTGTGCTGCTGTGTACATATAACAGTACACTACAGAACAAGCAGACACGATGTATACACATGGGGCAGAGACAGCAGTGACTGTGCTGCTGTGCACATATAACAGTACACTACAGAACAAGCAGCAGGATGTATACACATGGGGCAGAGACAGCAGTGACTGACTGTGCTGCTGTGTACATATAACAGTACACTACAGAACAAGCAGACACGATGTATACACATGGGGCAGAGACAGCAGTGACTGACTGTGCTACTGTGTACATATAACAGTACACTACAGAACAAGCACACAGGATGTATACACATGGGGAAGAGACAGCAGTGACTGACTGTGCTACTGTGTACATATAACAGTACACTACAGAACAAGCAGCAGGATGTATACACATGGGGCAGAGACAGCAGTGACTGACTGTGCTGCTGTGTACATATAACAGTACACTACAGAACAAGCAGACACAATGTATACACATGGGGCAGAGACAGCAGTGACTGACTGTGCTGCTGTGTACATATAACAGTACACTACAGAACAAGCAGACACGATGTATACACATGGGGCAGAGACAGCAGTGACTGACTGTGCTGCTGTGTACATATAACAGTACGCTACAGAACAAGCAGACACGATGTATACACATGGGGCAGAGACAGCAGTGACTGACTGTGCTGCAGTGTGCATATAACAGTACACTACAGAACAAGCAGACAGGATGTATACACATGGGGCAGAGACAGCAGTGACTGACTGTGCTGCTGTGTGCATATAACAGTACACTACAGAACAAGCAGCAGGATGTATACACATGGGGCAGAGACAGCAGTGACTGACTGTGCTGCTGTGTACATATAACAGTACACTACAGAACAAGCAGACATGATGTATACACATGGGGAAGAGACAGCAGTGACTGACTGTGCTGCTGTGTACATATAACAGTACACTACAGAACAAGCAGACACGATGTATACACATGGGGCAGAGACAGCAGTGACTGACTGTGCTGCTGTATAATATAACAGTACACTACAGTACAAGCAGCACGATGTATACACATGGGGAAGAGACAGCAGTGACTGACTGTGCTACTGTGTACATATAACAGTACGCTACAGTACAAGCAGCACGATGTATACACATGGGGAAGAGACAGCAGTGACTGACTGTGCTACTGTGTACATATAACAGTACACTACAGAACAAGCAGACACGATGTATACACATGGGGCAGAGACAGCAGTGACTGACTGTGCTGCTGTGTACATATAACAGTACACTACAGAACAAGCAGACATGATGTATACACATGGGGCAAAGACAGCAGTGACTGACTGTGCTGCTGTGTACATATAACAGTACACTACAGAACAAGCAGACACGATGTATACACATGGGGCAGAGACAGCAGTGACTGACTGTGCTGCTGTGTACATATAACAGTACACTACAGAACAAGCAGACACGATGTATACACATGGGGCAGAGACAGCAGTGACTGACTGTGCTGCTGTGTACATATAACAGTACACTACAGAACAAGCAGACACGATGTATACTCATGGGGCAGAGACAGCAGTGACTGACTGTGCTGCTGTGTACATATAACAGTACACTACAGAACAAGCAGACATGATGTATACACATGGGGCAGAGACAGCAGTGACTGACTGTGCTGCTGTGTACATATAACAGTACACTACAGAACAAGCAGACACGATGTATACACATGGGGCAGAGACAGCAGTGACTGACTGTGCTGCTGTGTGCATATAACAGTACACTACAGAACAAGCAGACAGGATGTATACACATGGGGCAGAGACAGCAGTGACTGACTGTGCTGCTGTGTGCATATAACAGTACACTACAGAACAAGCAGCAGGATGTATACACATGGGGCAGAGACAGCAGTGACTGACTGTGCTGCTGTGTACATATAACAGTACACTACAGAACAAGCAGACATGATGTATACACATGGGGAAGAGACAGCAGTGACTGACTGTGCTGCTGTGTACATATAACAGTACACTACAGAACAAGCAGACACGATGTATACACATGGGGCAGAGACAGCAGTGACTGACTGTGCTGCTGTATAATATAACAGTACACTACAGTACAAGCAGCACGATGTATACACATGGGGAAGAGACAGCAGTGACTGACTGTGCTACTGTGTACATATAACAGTACGCTACAGTACAAGCAGCACGATGTATACACATGGGGAAGAGACAGCAGTGACTGACTGTGCTACTGTGTACATATAACAGTACACTACAGAACAAGCAGACACGATGTATACACATGGGGCAGAGACAGCAGTGACTGACTGTGCTGCTGTGTACATATAACAGTACACTACAGAACAAGCAGACATGATGTATACACATGGGGCAAAGACAGCAGTGACTGACTGTGCTGCTGTGTACATATAACAGTACACTACAGAACAAGCAGACACGATGTATACACATGGGGCAGAGACAGCAGTGACTGACTGTGCTGCTGTGTACATATAACAGTACACTACAGAACAAGCAGACATGATGTATACACATGGGGCAAAGACAGCAGTGACTGACTGTGCTGCTGTGTACATATAACAGTACACTACAGAACAAGCAGACACGATGTATACACATGGGGCAGAGACAGCAGTGACTGACTGTGCTGCTGTGTACATATAACAGTACACTACAGAACAAGCAGACACGATGTATACACATGGGGCAGAGACAGCAGTGACTGACTGTGCTGCTGTGTACATATAACAGTACACTACAGAACAAGCAGACACGATGTATACTCATGGGGCAGAGACAGCAGTGACTGACTGTGCTGCTGTGTACATATAACAGTACACTACAGAACAAGCAGACATGATGTATACACATGGGGCAGAGACAGCAGTGACTGACTGTGCTGCTGTGTACATATAACAGTACACTACAGAACAAGCAGACACGATGTATACACATGGGGCAGAGACAGCAGTGACTGACTGTGCTGCTGTGTGCATATAACAGTACACTACAGAACAAGCAGACAGGATGTATACACATGGGGCAGAGACAGCAGTGACTGACTGTGCTGCTGTGTGCATATAACAGTACACTACAGAACAAGCAGCAGGATGTATACACATGGGGCAGAGACAGCAGTGACTGACTGTGCTGCTGTGTACATATAACAGTACACTACAGAACAAGCAGACATGATGTATACACATGGGGAAGAGACAGCAGTGACTGACTGTGCTGCTGTGTACATATAACAGTACACTACAGAACAAGCAGACACGATGTATACACATGGGGCAGAGACAGCAGTGACTGACTGTGCTGCTGTATAATATAACAGTACACTACAGTACAAGCAGCACGATGTATACACATGGGGAAGAGACAGCAGTGACTGACTGTGCTACTGTGTACATATAACAGTACACTACAGAACAAGCAGCACGATGTATACACATGGGGCAGAGACAACAGTGACTGACTGTGCTACTGTGTACATATAACAATACACTACAGAACAAGCAGACACGATGTATACACATGGGGCAGAGACAGCAGTGACTGACTGTGCTGCTGTGTACATATAACAGTACACTACAGAACAAGCAGCAGGATGTATACACATGGGGCAGAGACAACAGTGACTGTGCTACTGTGTACATATAACAGTACACTACAGAACAAGCAGACACAATGTATACACATGGGGCAAAGACAGCAGTGACTGACTGTGCTGCTGTGTACATATAATAGTACACTACAGAACAAGCAGACACGATGTATACACATGGGGCAGAGACAGCAGTGACTGACTGTGCTGCTGTGTGCATATAACAGTACACTACAGAACAAGCAGACACGATGTATACTCATGGGGCAGAGACAGCAGTGACTGACTGTGCTACTGTGTACATATAACAGTACACTACAGAACAAGCAGACACGATGTATACACATGGGGCAGAGACAGCAGTGACTGACTGTGCTGCTGTGTACATATAACAGTACACTACAGAACAAGCAGACACGATGTATACACATGGGGCAGAGACAGCAGTGACTGACTGTGCTGCTGTATAATATAACAGTACACTACAGTACAAGCAGCACGATGTATACACATGGGGAAGAGACAGCAGTGACTGACTGTGCTACTGTGTACATATAACAGTACACTACAGAACAAGCAGCAGGATGTATACACATGGGGCAGAGACAACAGTGACTGACTGTGCTACTGTGTACATATATCAATACACTACAGAACAAGCAGACACGATGTATACACATGGGGCAGAGACAGCAGTGACTGACTGTGCTGCTGTGTACATATAACAGTACACTACAGAACAAGCAGCAGGATGTATACACATGGGGCAGAGACAGCAGTGACTGTGCTACTGTGTACATATAACAGTACACTACAGAACAAGCAGACACAATGTATACACATGGGGCAAAGACAGCAGTGACTGACTGTGCTGCTGTGTACATATAATAGTACACTACAGAACAAGCAGACACGATGTATACACATGGGGCAGAGACAGCAGTGACTGACTGTGCTGCTGTGTACATATAACAGTACACTACAGAACAAGCAGACACGATGTATACTCATGGGGCAGAGACAGCAGTGACTGACTGTGCTACTGTGTACATATAACAATACACTACAGAACAAGCAGACACGATGTATACTCATGGGGCAGAGACAGCAGTGACTGACTGTGCTACTGTGTACATATAACAGTACACTACAGAACAAGCAGCAGGATGTATACACATGGGGCAGAGACAGCAGTGACTGACTGTGCTGCTGTGTACATATAACAGTACACTACAGAACAAGCAGCAGGATGTATACACATGGGGAAGAGACAGCAGTGACTGTGCTACTGTGTACATATAACAGTACACTACAGAACAAGCAGACACAATGTATACACATGGGGCAAAGACAGCAGTGACTGACGGTGCTGCTGTGTACATATAATAGTACACTACAGAACAAGCAGACACGATGTATACACATGGGGCAGAGACAGCAGTGACTGACTGTGCTGCTGTGTGCATATAACAGTACACTACAGAACAAGCAGACACGATGTATACTCATGGGGCAGAGACAGCAGTGACTGACTGTGCTACTGTGTACATATAACAGTACACTACAGAACAAGCAGACACGATGTATACACATGGGGACGGCTACAGAGCACACAGGTTTAACATAGGTCGATGTATAAGAAGTAGATTTGTTCAGCTGTCTCGCAGTAGTGCTTTGCTGCTCCTTCAACAAAGGATACCAAAAGAATATAGTACACTTGATAACAGAAGTAAATTAGAAATTCGTTTAAAATTGTACGCTCTATCAGAATCATGAAATAACCATTTTGGGTTCCCATTTCCTTTAAATGGCAAAATAATCCTGCAATTTAATAAAGGAAATTCACTTTAAACCTTTCATTTTTTTTATTAAACATAATAGTTGTCATACTATTATTGCCTATCATGAATATAAGAAGCCTACTGACTAGCTGTGATACCAATACTTAAATATTTACCTATGAATCATGTTTTGAGAATGCAGATAGGCAAGCCCTTGCAAGGCACCATGGGTAATGGCAGCTATTTCAACTTCCTGAAGTGGCTTTTTATGAACTGCAGGAGAAAAAAACTGAAAAGTTAATTTAAAAAAAAAAAAAAAAACCAACAACAACTGGATTTTAAATCACTGATATTTGATTAATTTATAGGACTAAAATTATTAGCCCACAATATAAATAAAATAAAATAAATGTAAAAAACACAAAAATTAGAGGGAATTAAAACCCCTCCAAATTATTTTGGGATTCAGATAGAGAAAATAATTTAAAACAACTTTCTAGTTTACTTCTATTATCAAATTAGGTTCATTATCTTGGCATCCTTTGTTGAAGGTGCAGCATTTCCATACTCGGAGCAAGCTAAACACGTCAGGTGAGCCAATAGTAAGAGGAATATATGTGCAGCTAGTTCCTAGTATTGCATTGCTGCTCCGTAGCCTACCTGGTGTAATTTTCAACAATAGATACCAGGAGAACAAAGCAAATTAGACAATAGAAGCAAATTTGAAAGCAGTTTAAAATTGCATTATCTGTCTGATATTCAAAGAATAAAAAATGTGGGTTTCATGTCTCTTTAAGTAAATAGAAGCAATATTATTGTTTGGGAGTCATGACAGTTTATGATCACACAAAAATACTAAGAGCAATTTAAGATTTATCATCCTCATAGCTCTATGGCTAGGTGATTTTACCAACAGTTAATCTGCTTATCTATATTTGTATTAAAAAGAGCATCAGTTAAACATTTAAAAAAAAAAAAACTCTTTGCACAAAGAAATGTTAAGTTAATGCTGTTTAGATTTAGAATATATCAAGAAGTGCATGTCCGTGTACAGTTGGCAGCCAATCACGACTCATGCTGCTTTATTTGTGGGCAGTGACAGGCACCAGAAGCATATAAACAAAACATTTTTTATTCAGGAAAATCAATTTTTAAAAAAATAAATAAATCGAAAAATGGTTTTCTTCTAAATACAACAAAGGAAAAAAGATACTTGCGTTCCTCTAATACAATTTTAACATAACTCCATAAACCAAAGTGCAAATTACAATGTGTTTTCCCATCTTTTCATATTTTAACAGTTTTCTTGTATATACCTTCTAGCAAATCTGATGCAGATCCCAGACAGTACTCCATCACCAGCTGCGATTAAGCAGAAAACATACAAGATCAGTAATTCACATTTACAGCAGGCAGCACACATTATAATTACAGTTTATTTAAAAGACAGCTACTGCATGAACAACATAATAGAGATTCAGGCTACTACAGGGAGTGCAGAATTATTAGGCAAGTTGTATTTTTGAGGATTAATTTTATTATTGAACAACAACCATGTTCTCAATGAACCCAAAAAACTCATTAATATCAAAGCTGAATAGTTTTGGAAGTAGTTTTTAGTTTGTTTTTAGTTATAGCTATTTTAGGGGGATATCTGTGTGTGCAGGTGACTATTACTGTGCATAATTATTAGGCAACTTAACAAAAAACAAATATATACCCATTTCAATTATTTATTTTTACCAGTGAAACCAATATAACATCTCAACATTCACAAATATACATTTCTGACATTCAAAAACAAAACAAAAACAAATCAATGACCAATATAGACACCTTTCTTTGCAAGGACACTCAAAAGCCTGCCATCCATGGATTCTGTCAGTGTTTTGATCTGTTCACCATCAACATTGCGTGCAGCAGCAACCACAGCCTCCCAGACACTGTTCAGAGAGGTGTACTGTTTTCCCTCCTTGTAAATCTCACATTTGATGGACCACAGGTTCTCAATGGGGTTCAGATCAGGTGAACAAGGAGGCCATGTCATTAGATTTTCTTCTTTAATACCCTTTCTTGCCAGCCACGCTGTGGAGTACTTGGACGCGTGTGATGGAGCATTGTCCTGCATGAAAATCATGTTTTTCTTGAAGGATGCAGACTTCTTCCTGTACCACTGCTTGAAGAAGGTGTCTTCCAGAAACTGGCAGTAGGACTGGGAGTTGAGCTTGACTCCATCCTCAACCCGAAAAGGCCCCACAAGCTCATCTTTGATGATACCAGCCCAAACCAGTACTCCACCTCCACCTTGCTGGCGTCTGAGTCGGACTGGAGCTCTCTGCCCTTTACCAATCCAGCCACGGGCCCATCCATCTGGCCAATCAAGACTCACTCTCATTTCATCAGTCCATAAAACCTTAGAAAAATCAGTCTTGAGATATTTCTTGGCCCAGTCTTGACGTTTCAGCTTGTGTGTCTTGTTCAGTGGTGGTCGTCTTTCAGCCTTTCTTACCTTGGCCATGTCTCTGAGTATTGCACACCTTGTGCTTTTGGGCACTCCAGTGATGTTGCAGCTCTGAAATATGGCCAAACTGGTGGCAAGTGGCATCTTGGCAGCTGCACGCTTGACTTTTCTCAGTTCATGGGTAGTTATTTTGCGCCTTGGTTTTTCCACACGCTTCTTGCGACCCTGTTGACTATTTTGAATGAAACGCTTGATTGTTCGATGATCACGCTTCAGAAGCTTTGCAATTTTAAGAGTGCTGCATCCCTCTGCAAGATATCTCACTATTTTTGACTTTTCTGAGCCTGTCAAGTCGTTCTTTTGACCCATTTTGCCAAAGGAAAGGAAGTTGCCTAATAATTATGCACACCTGATATAGGGTGTTGATGTCATTAGACCACACCCCTTCTCATTACAGAGATGCACATCACCTAATATGCTTAATTGGTAGTAGGCTTTCGAGCCTATACAGCTTGGAGTAAGACAACATGCATAAAGAGGATGATGTGGTCAAAATACTCATTTGCCTAATAATTCTGCACTCCCTGTATATGGAAACAGAGCTTTTCTCTAGCTTTGTACAAATATTTTAGCCTTAGATTAGTTTTTTAGCTTTCAGAAAGAAAGCAACAACAACAACAAAAAAAAAAAAGGCCTTCTCGTCATTGCTTGATTACCGAACATTTACTTATGACTTGGCTCATTCTGAATATGCCAGGGATGATCTCAGACCATACAGAAAAACTGCACAAGTATCAATCATTGCAATTTATAGACTAAAAAATGAGCAACAAATAAACATTACAAATATTTTTTTATGAAAATAAAACCAACTCGAAAACAAGAGTCCACGAGCTAGTGAAGTATGGGATATACAATACTAACAGGAGGGGCAAAGTTTCCCAAACCTCAAAATGCCTATAAATACACCCCTCACCACACCCACAATTCAGTTTAACGAATAGCCAAGAAGTGGGGTGATAAAGAAAGGAGTAAAAAGCATCAACAAAGGAATTTGGAAATAATTGTGCTTTATACAAAAAAATCATAACCACCACAAAAAATGGGGTGGGCCTCATGGACTCTTGCCAATATGAAAGAAATTAATTTATCAGGTAACTTCTTACATAAATTATGTTTTCTTTCATGTAATTGGCAAGAGTCCATGAGCTAGTGACGTATGGGATAGCAATACCCAAGATGTGGAACTCCACGCAAGAGTCACTAAAGAGGGAGGGATAAAATAAAGGCAGCCAATTCCGCTGAATAAATAATCCACAACCCAAAATATAAGTTAATTCTCATAAATGTGAGGAAAAACTTAAATCAAAAGCAGAAAAATCAAACTGAAACAGCTGCCTGAAGAACTTTTCTACCAAAAACTGCTTCCGAAGAAGCAAAAACATCAAAATGGTCGAATTTAGTAAATGTATGCAAAAGAAGACCAAGTAGCAGCTTTGCAAATCTGATCAACTGAAGCTTCATTCTTAAAAGCCCAGGAAGTGAAAACTGATCTAGTAGAATGAGCTGTAATTCTCTGAGGCGGGGCTTGACCCGACTCCAAATAGGCTTGATGAATCAAAAGTTTAAACCACGAGGCCAAGGAAACGGCAGAAGCCTTCTGACCTTTCCTGGAACCAGAAAAGATAACAAATAGACTAGAAGTCTTCCTGAAATTTTTAGTAGCTTCAACATAATATTTCAAAGCTCTCACCACATCCAAAGAATGTAAAGATCTCCCCAAAGAATTCTTAGGATTAGGACACAAGGAAGGAACAACTATTTTTCTATTAATGTTGTTAGAATTTACAACCTTAGGTAAGAATTTAAATGAACTCCGCAAAACTGCCTTATCCTGATGAAAAATCAGAAAAGGAGATTCACAAGAGAGAGCGGATAATTCAGAAACTCTTCTAGCAGAAGAGATGGCTAAAAGAAACCACACTTTCCAAGAAAGTAGTTTAATGTCAAAAGAATGCATAGGCTCAAACGGAGGAGCCTGTAAAGCCTTCAAAACTAAATTAAGACTCCAAGGAGAGATTAATTTAATGACAGGCTTGATACGAATCAAAGCAAAACAATGAATATTAGGAAGTTAAGCAAACTTTCTGCGAAATAAAAAAGAAAGAACAGAGATTTGTCCTTTCAAGGAACTTGCAGACAAACCTTTATCCAAACCATCCTGAAGAAACTGTAAAATTCTAGAAATTCTAAAAGAATGCCAAGAGAATTTATGAGAAGAACACCATAAAATGTAAGTCTTCAAAACTCGATAATAAATCTTTCTAGAAACAGATTTACGAGCCTGCAACATAGTATTAATCACTGAGTCAGAGAAACCTCTATGACTAAGCACTAAGCGTTCAATTTCCATACCTTCAAATTCAATGATTTGAGATCCTGATGGAAGAACGGACATTGAGATAGAAGGTCTGGCCTTAATGGAAGTGGCCAAGGTTGGCAACTGGACATCCGAACAAGATCCGCATACAAAACCTTTGAGGCCATGCTGGAGCCACCAGCAGCACAAACGATTGCTCCATGATGATTTTGGAGATCACTCTTGGAAGAAGAACTAGAGGCGGGAAAATATAAGCAGGTTGATAACAACAAGGAAGTGTCAATGCATCCACTGCTTCCGCCTGAGGATCCCTGGACAGGTATCTGGGAAGTTTTTTGTTTAGATGAGATGCCATCAGATCTATTTCTGGAAGCCCCCACATCTGAACAACTTGAGAAAACACAACTGGGTGGAGAGACTATTCTCCCAGATGTAAAGTCTGACGACTGAGGTAATCCGCTTCCCAATTGTCTATACCTGGGATATGAACCGCAGAAATTAGACAGGAGCTGGATTCCACCCAAACAAATATCCGAGATACTTCTTTCATAGCTTGAGGACTGTGAGTCCCACCCTGATGATTGACATATGCTACAGTTGTAATATTGTCTGTCTGAAAACAAATTAACAGTTTTCTCTTCAACAGAGGCCAAAACTGAAGAGCCCTGAGTTCCAAAATATTGATTGGTAATCTCGCCTCTTGAGATTTCCAAACCCCTTGTGCTGTCAGAGATCCCTAAACAGCTCCCCAACCTGAAAGACTCGCATCTGTTGTTAACACAGTCCAGGTTGGACGAACAAAACAACAAGGCCCCTAGAATTAAAACTATGGTGATCTAACCACCAAGTCAGAGAAAGTCGAACATTGGGATTTAAGGATATTAATTGTGATATCCTTGTATAATCCCTACACCATTGGTTCAGCATAGAAAGCTGGAGAGGTCTCATATGAAAACGAGCAAAGGGGATCGCATCCGATGCTGCAGTCATGAGACCTAAAACTTCCATGCACATAGCTACTGAAGGGAATGACTGAGACTGAAGGTTCCGACAGGCTGCAACCAATTTCAAACGTCTCTTGTCTGTTAGAGACAAAGTTATGGACACTGAATCTATCTGGAAACCTAAAATGATTAGCCTTGTCTAAGGAATCAAAGAACTTTTTGGTAAATTGATCCTCCAACCATGTCTTAGAAGAAACAACACTAGTTGATTCGTGTGAGATTCTGCAGAATGTAAAGACTGAGCGAGTACCAAGATATCATCCAAATAAGGAAACAACACAATACCCTGCTCTCTGATTAAAGAGAGTAGGGCACCTAGAACCTTTGAAAAGATTATTGGAGCTGTCGCTAGGCCAAAAGGAAGAGCCACAAATTGGTAATGCTAGTCTAGAAAAGAGAATCTCAGAAACTGAAAGTGATCTGGATGAATCGGAATATGAAGATATGCATCCTGTAAGTCTATTGTGGACATATAATGCCCTTGCTGAACAAAAGGCAGAATAGTCCTTATAGTCACCATTTTAAAAGTTGGTACTCTTACATATCGATTCAAAATCTTTAGATCCAAAACTGGTCTGAATGAATTTCCTCTTTCTTTGGGACAATGAATAGATTTGAATAAAACCCCAGACCTGTTCCTGAAACGGAACTGGCATGATTACCCCTGATAACTCCAGGTCTGAACACACTTCAGGAAAGCCTGAGCCTTTACTGGGTTTGCTGGAATGCGTGAGAGAAAAAATCTTCTCACAGGCGGTCTTACTCTGAATCCTAGTCTGTACTACCCCTGAGAGACAATACTCTGAATCCAATGATTTTGGACCGAATTGATCCAAACATCTTTGAAACATTTTAAACTGCCCCCTACCAGCTGAGCTGGAATGAGGGCCGCACCTTCATGCAGACTTGGGGGCTGGCTTTGATCTCTTAAATGGCTTGGATTTATTCCAATTTGAAGAAGGCTTCCAATTGGAAACAGATTCCTTGGGGGAAGGATTAGATTTCTGTTCCTTATTTTGTCGAAAGGAACAAAAACGGTTAGAAGCTTTAGATTTACCCTTAGGACTTTTATCCTGAGGCAAAAAAACTCCCTGCCCCCAGTGACAGTTGAAATTATTGAATCCAACTGAGAACCAAATAATTTATTACCTTGGAAAGAAAGAGATAGCAATCTTAAATTATTAGTATGTTGAATCAACTTAACAATGCTAGACAAATCATGATCCGATACTTGTTGCCCTAAAGATTCCAACCAAAAAGTTGAAGCAGCTGCAACATCAGCCAAAGAAATTGCAGGCCTGAGAAGATGACCTGAATATAAATAAGGTTTCCTTAGACAAGATTCAAGTTTCCTATCCAAAGGATCTTTAAAAGAAGTACTATCTTCCGTAGGAATAGTAGTACGTTTAGCAATAGTAGAGATAGCCTCATCAACTTTAGGGATCTTTTCCCAAAACTCCTGGCAAAGGATACAATTTTTTAAACCTTGAAGAAGGAATAAAAAGTACCAGGCCTATTCCATTCTTTAGAAATCACATCAGAAATAGCATCAGGAACTGGAAAAACCTCTGGAATAACAACAGGAGGTTTATAAACAGAATTTAAACGTTTACTAGTTTTAATATCAAGAGGACTAGTTTCCTCCATATCTAATGTAATCAACAGAAAGAACAAATATACTCCATTTTAAATAAATAAGAGGATTTGTCAGTGTCAATATCTGAGGCAGGATCTTCTGAATCAGATAGATCCTCATCAGAGAAGGATAATTCAGTATGTTGCTGGTCATTTGAAATTTCATCAACTTTATGAGAAGTTTTAAAAGACCTTTTATGTTTATTAAAAGGCGGAATGGCAGACAAAGCCTTCTGAATGGAATCAGAAATAAATTCTTTTAAATTTACAGGTATATCTTGTGCATTAGATGTTGAGGAAACAGCAACAGGTAATGAAGAACTACTACTGATGGATACATTCTCTGCATGTAAAAGTTTATCATGACAACTATTACAAACCACAGCTGGAGGTATAACCTCCACAAGTTTACAACAAATGCACTTAGCTTTGGTAGAATTGTTATCAGGCCGGAGGGTTCCAACAGTGATTTCTGAGACAGGATCAGATTGAGACATCTTGCAAATGTAAGAGGAAAAAAACAACATATAAAGCAAAATTATCAATTTCCTTATATGGCAGTTTCAGGAATGGGAAAAAATGCAAACAGAATAGCCCTCTGACATAGAAAAAAGGCAAGAGGCAAATAGGAATTGGGGTCTTAAATAATGAAAATATTTGGCGGCAAGTATGACGCACAACAAACATAAAAATATTTTTTTTGCGCCAAAAATGTCTGGAAACGACACACTCGCCATACACTCGTCACAGATGACGCAAACTTGTGAAGGACTCGGCATCAACTAAGACACCGGAAATGACGAATTTCCGTCAACGAACGTAACTTCGCGCCAAAAAATCTCGCGCCAAGAATGACGCAATAAACTGGCACTTTGCGCTAACGCGAGCCTTATTCTGCCCACGAATTTAAAAGACAGTCAATTGAAAAAGAGACTATACCCCAGGTAAGAAATACAAAAAGGAAAAATACTGAAAAGGAAATATACTGAAAACCAAAAAGAAATATACAGAAAACCTGAATCATGGCAAATATAATTACAATACATATATTTAGAACTTTATATAAATACATAAAGTGCCAAACCATAGTTGAGAGTATCTTAAGTAATGAAAACATACTTACCAAAAGACACCCATCCACATATAGCAGATAGCCAAACCAGTACTGAAACGGTTATCAGTAGAGGTAATGGAATATAAGAGTATATCATCGATCTGAAAAGGGAGGCAGGAGATGAATCTCTACGACCGATAACAGAGAACCTATGAAAAGATCCCCCGTGAGGAAAACCATTGCATTCAATAGGTAATACTCCGTTCACATCCCTCTGACGTTCACTGTACTCTGAGAGGAAACGGGCTTCAAAATGCTGAGAAGCGCATATCAACGTAGAAATCTTAGCACAAACTTACTTCACCACTTCCATAGGAGGCAAAGTTTGGAAAAACTGAATTGTAGGTGTGGTGAGGGGTGCATTTATAGGCATTTTGAGGTTTGACAAACTTTGCCCCTCCTGGTAGGATTGTATATCCCATACGTCACTAGCTCATGGACTCTTGCCAATTACATGAAAGAAATAACTATTTTTGCACAGCTTATCCCAATTGACAGACTGACTGGCCACACCTCATCCACTCTTCAAAAAAATAAATAAACATTGTACTACATTTTAAAACCTTTTAGATGAAGAAAAAAGTAGTTACATTTTCATTCAAGAATGTGCACATTGTATATGCAATTATCAAATGTGCTGCAAACACTGAGATTGGCACCCTGGACATACTGGGCCATAATTTTAGAGTAATAATGTATGTAATAGGAGGTAGCTTTTAGTTAAAGGGATACTCTAGTCAAAATTAAACTTTCATGTAACCTGCCCTCGATTTAAATAAAAAAATAAAATAAAAAAAATGTTCATGATTCAGATGGGGCAGGCAATTTTAAACTTTTTCTAATTTACTACTATTATCAATTTTTCTTCGTTCTCTTGGTATCCTTTATTTGAAAAAGCAAGAATGTAAGCTTAGGAGCTGGACCATTATTGGTTCAGCACCTGGGTGGCACTTGCTGATTGGTGGCTACATTAAAACACCAATCAGCAAGCGCTACCCAGGTGCTGAACCAAAATTGGGCTTACATTCAAATAAAGATACAGATAGAAATTAGAAAATAATTAGGAGTAAATCAGAAAGTTGCTTAAAATTGCCTACTCTATCTGAATCATGAAAACAAAATTTATGCTTACCTGTTAAATTTATTTATTTCCGGATATAATGAGTACACAACGTCATCATTTACTAGTGGAAATATCACTCCCAGCCAGCAGGAGGCGGCCAAGTATCACTCCCCTTACCATAAACCCCAGTTATTCGACCAAAGGGAAATGGAAAAAAGGAATAACACAAAGGTGTCCCTAGTCGCCAGTAGAAAAAATTTAAAGCACGCATAACATCCAGGTTGTGCAACATATGTTCCTTATGAGAATAAGGATTAAGACATAGAGAAGGAACAACAAGTTCACAATTAATATTTCTATTTGGAACCACTGAAGGAAGAAAACTCAACTAGTACGAAGAAGCGCTTTATCCGAAAAATAAGATAAGGCGAATCACACTGCAAAGCCAAGAGTTCCGAAACTCTCTTAACAGAGAAGATAGCAATAAGAAACCTTCCAATATAACAACTTAATATCTACGGAATGCAATGTCTCAACCGGAGCCTGCTGCAAAACTTTAAGAACAAGGTTATGGCTCCAAGGAGGAGCAAAAGGCTTAAACACAGGCCAGATTCTAACCAGGGCCTGACAAAAAGATTACACATCTGGCACATCCGCCAGACAACTGAGTAACAAAATAGATAATGCAGAAATCTGACCCTTCAGAGAACTGACTGACAAACCCTTCTCCATACCTACCTGGAGAAAGGCCAAAATCCTAGGAATCCTGACCTTACTCCAAGAGTAGCCCTAGGATTCACACCAAAAAAGGTATTCACACCATACCTTATGGTAAAAGGTACCAGTAACAGACTTGCGAGCCTGAATCATAGTCTCAATGACCGACTCAGAAAAACCACGCTTAGACAGAACTAAGCGTTCAATCTCGAGAGCTACAGAGAAACGAAATTTAGATGAATGAAAGGACCCAGAATTAGAAGGTCCTTCCTCAGGGACAACCTCCAAGGTGGAAGAGATGACAACTCCACTAAGTCTGCATATATCCTGCGAGACCAAGCAAGAGCTAATACAATTACTGATGCGCTCTCCTGTTAAATACGAGCAATGACTTGTGGAAAGAGAGCAAACGGAAGAAACGGGTATGCTAGAGTGAAATCCCAAGGAACTGCCAGAGCATCTATCAGGGCGACCTGTGGATCTCTTGACCTTAAACCATACCTTGCAAGTTTGGCATTCTACCGAGACGCCATCAGATCCAACGCCGGCACCCCTCATCTGAGAGTTAACCGGGAGAATACCTCCGGGTGGAGAACCCACTACCCGGGACAAAATGTCTGTCTGCTCTGAAAAACCGCTTCCTAGTTGTCCACCCCTGGAATGTGGATGACAGATATACAACAATAGTAAACTTCCGCCCACTGAACAATTCGAGCCACCTCCTTTATGGAAAAGGAACTCCGAGTTCCTCCCTGGTGGTTGATGTAAGCCACAGAGGTAATATTGTCAAACAGGAACCCGATAACTCGCCTAAGGACAACTGAAGCCAAGCCATCGGATCATTGAAAATCGCTCTCAACTCCAAGATAATTAAGTGGAGAGCAGACTCCTCCAGAGTCCATAGACCCTGCACCTTTAACAAGTCCCAGACTGCTCCCCAGCCTAGCAGGCTGTCATCCATAGTCACAATCGCCTAGGAAGGTCTCCGGAAGCATGTGCCCCGAGACAGATGCTCCTGAAAAAAACACCACGGAAGAGAGACTCTTGTCAACTGGTCTAGATCTATCAACTGAGACAGATCCAAAAGGCCTCCGTTCCATTGTCTGAACCTGCGAACCTGCAGAGCTCTCAAATGGAATCGAGCAAAGTGAATGATGTCCATGGAAGCAACCATCAGACCAATTACCTCCATACATTGTGTCACTGATGGCCAAACAGTAGATTGCAGAAAGGGGCAAGAGGAAAGAATCTTTGATTTCTGCCCTCTGACAGAAATATTTGCATAGATAGGGAAATTATTATGGTCCCTAAGCAAACTACCCCTGTAGCTGACACAAGGGAACTCATTTTCAGATACACTATCCATTTGTGGGAACGAAAAAAGACAAGAGAGTTTGCTTATTGAAAAGATGGTGCCTGAACCAATAAGTCGTCCAGGAAAGGCGCCACTGCAATTCCCCAAAACCTAATCACTGCCAAGAGTGAGAAAATTCTGGGAGCCGTGGCAAGGCCAAAGTGTCTGAGCAGAAGGGAAATCTCAGGAATTTGAAGATACGCGTCCCTCGGGTCAATGGTCGGCATGAACTGACCCTCCTGGACCAAAGGAAGAATGGAACAAATTATTTCCATTTTGAAGGACGGTACTCTGAGAAAACTTGTTGAGACACTTAAGTCTAGAATAGGATGAAAAGTTCTCTCTCTTATGGGAACCACGAACAGGTTTGAACATCATCACTCCCAAGGAGGAAAGATCCCAAACACAATTCAAAATTGCCTCTCTTATATCTGATCTACCGATAAACATGAGAGGTGGATCTAGAATTCTATTTAGAACCCTGAGATACTATGTCCACAGCCTAACTGGGACATCTCGTATCCAAGCTTGAAGAAAACAGAGAAATCCATCCCCCCCAATGGTCCAATCCAGGATCGGGTGCAAACCCTTCATGCCGATTTAGACACAGCTGCGTTTTTTTACTCTGATGTCCTCCAGGTCGATTCTTCTTGTCTTGTGGTAGAAAAGACCCTTTTCCACCCATAATATCGGAAATGTTTCTGCCAGACCAGGATCAAACAAGGTCTTACCCTTGTAAGGAAGCGTCAGAAGCTTGGAATCAGAGGAAAAGCAACTGACCAAGAATAAAGCCACAACACCCTGCGGGCTAGCACAGCAAAGCCAGATATCTTGGCTCCTGGTTTAATGACGTGCATGGTAGCAGCAGGATTAAAAGAATTGGTGAATTTATGAGCCTTAATTCCGTTCTGGATCTCCTCCAAAGGAGTCTCTACCAAAATTGAATCAGACAAGACGTTGCACCAGGAAACATCCTTTTAAAGGACAGGAAAAAAAGAATCCCTGACTTCTCCCATTACTGTGAAAAAATATCCTAGCACTGTCTGGAACAGGGAAAACTAGATTCATTAGGGTTGACAACGACAGGCAAGTCAAAGTCGTCCAAAGTAGCCAAAACCTTCTTTAACAATACACAAAGGTGTTCAAGCTTAAATCTGAAGGTTACTACTTCAGCATCAGATGAAGGAATTATACTGTCCGAAACTGAGATTTCACCCTCAGAGGCTACCGACATATCCTTCTCATTAGACTTATGAGGTAGGGTAACCTGAGTAGCAGTAAGCGGAACAGAAACCTTACTATGTGAATCTCTAAATGTCCTCTTGCATTTTCCATTCAACATAGGAAAAATCAGATAATGCCACAGATACTGCCAAGGATAGCTGTGCAGCAAAATCTATAGGCAAATATACTCCTCCAGGAGACAGAGGAACCACAGGGCACTTCATGTGACACCATTAAGGCTTAGGACGTGCAAGGAAAAAGCTGTGGCATTGCCAGGACAGCTTCATCCTGAGAGACATAGGGCTCAGAGATAATCTATCAAAAATACAAGCTAAGCATGCAGCACAGAATTGAAAACAAAACAGTTTGCTCCTCAATACCTATCATAGGTTTCAAACAGGTGGCAATAGAACAACAATATTGCACAACACAGCAACTTATCCACTGTACCACAGAGAACACTGGCTTATAATAGAAAATAAAAAAATACTATGTACTGTCACTTTAAGAACAGTACTCCGGTAACAATTTACATTAGTTGAAACAAGTAATGCTGAATGCAAACATGTATATAAACACTTATTCAATGTACTTTTGTAATTCCAATGCTTCATGCAAACATGTACACACTTAGACTACTGCTGTTTCTCAAAAAACAGTCTCCTAATATTATTAGCAATGAAAAAGTGGAGGAAACCAGGCAACTAGACAAAGTCCGCTTTTCACAGACTGTGATAGGACATAAGAAAAAACAATGACCAGCAGTGACCATTCTAAACAGCAAGGAACTTGCTGCGATACACAAGTCCTCCCACGGATGCAGCAGATGCCGCTCAGTAGGAGGGAGAACACATGACCGGGTAGGAAGAAGCTGCGCCATTAAGAAAAGCGCGCGCTTCCAACCCGGCTCGAAAGTAAAAGTAAGCACTCTGAGACCAATGGCGGATTAGACCGCACAATAAGCCTCAGATCGCAAAAAAATGTAAAATCCTAACTGTGAACTTTTTTCCCTAGCATAAACAAGCCTCTTGCGTTTACCCAACGTGTCTGAAACACATTTCACTACTCTGAGAAACTTAGTGCCATAATAATAACACCCTCTTACTGTGTACACTGAGCGTAACGCAGCATTACCTGCTAGCTGGTGTTAGAGCTCCGGGGAAAATATGCACTTAATCGTTACATATCTGAAAACGAATAAAAATACAAACAGTCCACAGTATATAAAAGGTGGAAATACTTTATATACCAGTAAAAAGTAAAAAACCCAAGTCTCTAATGTCACAATAACAGTGCCTGCTCCATGCCTGAAAATATCCTTATAAAGCATATATATGTCCCAAATAAAGCTGCAGCTCACCTTATTAAGTGCACAGTCTCCAATACCTAAAAGACAAAAGGCACTTACTTGCAGTCTGGCCGTCCGGCAGGAGGACAGCTTACAAGGTGTGAGAGGACGCCACTCCCTACAGAGACCTGTAGAAAAAAAGAAAGAACAGAGTAAACCTACTCTGGCTTTCTATACCATGGGTAGCGAATATGTTATTAAAACCCAGCAATGATCACCTTACAAGTTACCAACTGCTTTAAAGCCACCACTACTGCAGAGATTGACGTGGACTACAGCTAGACCCAAAAATCTTGCTTGAAGCGAAAGAAATCCAATTTTCTTCAGACACCAAAACTTCACCTCCTCCATTGACAAAAGGCAAATAGATTGACTGGGGTTTATGGGAAGTGGAGTGATACTTGGCAGTTTTGCTGTGGTGCTCTTTGCCTCCTCCTGCTGGCCAGGAGTGATATTCCCACTAGTAATTGATGACGTTGTGGACTCACCATATTTTAGGAAAGAAAGTTTAATTTTGACTAGACTATCCCTTTAACTAAAACTATTAAACATTTAAATGCTGGGATCAAATAGCCTCATTTGTAAAGTATATTTTTCTTTAATATATTTAAAACAAGATAAATGCTAACTGTAGTGACATGGTGATCACGGAATTCAAACTAAGAATCATGACATTAAAGGGCCACTAAACCCAAAATCTTTCTTTCATGATTCAGAAAGTACATACAAATTTAAATAACATTACAATTTACTTCTATTATTTATTTTGCTTCATTTTTAAGATATCCTTATTTGAAGAAAAAGCAGTGAACATGGGTGAGCCAATCACATGAGACTTCTATGTGCAGCAACCAATCAGCAGCTACTGATCATATCTAGATATGCTTTTCAGCAAAGAATATCAAGAGAATAAAACAAATTAGATAATAGAAGTAAATTAGAAAGATGTTTAAAAATGCATTCTCTTTCTAAATCATGAAAGAAAAAATGTCGGTATCATGGCCCTTTAATAAATCCAAGAATTGAGTGGTTGGAGTGCACTTTGAGAAGTTTGTATGCTCGTTCTGCAGCATGATCAAGTTATTGCACACATATCACACGCAGAATGTGTAATGCACTTACACATAACACCCATTTACTGCTTAAGGCCTTAACGGTGTTTGAAAACAGATTTGTGAAAACTATTTTTAAACTGAGAGCATATCACTGTGATCTTGTAGAAAATGTAGTGACAATACAACAATGTCATGCATTGTGAGAACTACTGGTACACTATTTTTTTTCTTTTTAAAGCAGAGCTGCTAACAAAATTAAATGTACATACCCATGCAGTATGCTCCTTCAAGTAGCAGCCTTTGTACTCAATGGTGTTGGGATGCTTCAATTGTTGTAGAAATTTTACTTCCTTTATTATATCCTGCCATTTCTACACAAAAAAACTCTGCATTAATATGTTATATCACACATAACAACAGACTATTAAAACTGACTAAAGGTAAATTAAAGAGACTGCAAACAATACATTTTTATACTACAATTGTGCAGCATGTGCACCGTTATTTAAGTCATTTATATCTTCACCTTATTAAAAATAAAATAAAAAAGAGATATAAATTTATTTGATGATACGCAATATCCTTATCTAGTACAGCTTCATTCAGTGAGGGAGCACATGCTAGAATGAAGTGAACAGCGCAACTGATTTGGCTGGGATTAAACAACAACACTGACATTTTTTTTATTTTGGTTTAAAACATTGGGCCAGGAAGGAGGGATTGGGGATATTATAAAAGAACTCTGAAGATCTTTCATATAAATATAGCTTTAGTTTTTATATGATGACGATATTAATGAAGTACCAAATTATGCACAACTGTAATACTCTGTATTAAGAAAAAAAAAAGTATTGTTCACCATCCCTTTAAACCTTATTTATTTTAAATAAACTATTATGCTATAGCTTTAAAAAAAATGTATAGTATAGGTCACCAAAGAGTTCCTTACTCCAGTCTAATATGCTGAAGTGTATACTACTGGGAGGAAGTTCTGGGCCTCTGTGTTATTAGCATTTCAATATTTTATTCACTATGTTATAGTTAATGTCTTTTATACCAGAGTTTCTCAACTCAAGATTTTCAGGATTTTCCATCTTTGGCTGATTAGTGACTCAAACACAGACTGGTCCCTGTATACTGAAAGCCTTTAAATCTGACCCAATAGCCTTACTTGAGAACTAGAGGTGAAAATACTACTTTATTCAGCCTTTCCTTATTGGCTAAAGAAGATTTGTTTTTTGTGAAGAAAAAAAAAAAAAGGTTTGTTACCTCATTCATTTGCTTCCCACTATAGGTCATCTTCTTAATAGCAACCACTTCATTAGTCACGGAATTAGTTGCCTAGAAATTAAAATAAATAAAAAATCAGGTAATAAAATAAGCAGCTGATGCAGATAATGTATGAACAAACATAAGATTATTATTATTATGCTACTTTATTTATGAAGCGCCAGCATATTCTGCAGCACTGTCCATGGATACAGTTTATTTAAATAAAACAATAATATAAAACTTGTAAGAGACAGGACAAAATTTACAAACACATACAGGATGAATTGAGGACCCTATTACCGTGGGAACTTACAATCTAGAAGGGTTGGAGGTTGAGAAACAGGAGGTGAGGACTGCAAGATTGAATGAGGCAAATTTTGTTAGGTAAGAGAAATATTATTGAGTTGGGTGGTGGGCTTCTCTGAACAGAAAAGTCTTCAGAGAGCCTTTAAAGGAAGAAAGAGTAGGGCAAAGCCTGACAGCACGAGAGAGAGTGTTCCAGAGAGTAGGTGCTGCACGACAGAAGTCCTGCAGTCTAGCATGAGAAGAGATGATAGTCGCAGATGCAAGGAGCAGGTCATTGATGGATCTTAGTGGGCGGCTAGAGTATACTTGTTGATTAGAGAGGATAGGTAGAGGGGAGCAGTGTTGGTGAGCGCTTTGTATGCAAGGGTGAGAATTTTGAATTTAATTCTGCTATGAATGGGGAGCCAATGAAGGGACTCGCAGAGATTATATTTATATTAACTTAAAGGGACATGAAACCCAAACTTTTCTTTCGTGATTTAGAAAGAGCATGTCATTTTAAACAACTTTCTAATTTACTTCTATTATCTAATTTGCTTCATTCTCTTGATATCACTAGCTGAAAAGCATATCTAGATATGCTCAGTAGCTGCTGATTGGTTGCTGCACATAGAGGCCTTGTGTGATTGGCTCACACATATGCATTGCTATTTCTTCAACAAAGGATATCTAAAGAATTGAGCAAATTAGATAATAAAAGTAAATTGGAAAGTCGTTTAAAATTACATGCCCTATCTGAATCATGAAAGTTTAATTTTGACTAGACTGCCCCTTTAAGCCCACCCACATCATAATTCAGAATTTATATTAAGTTTACACATCCTTAAAAATGGAAGAATTCCATTAACCAATATTTGATTTGTTGATTTTTACAATACCTGGTAAGCAATATCATATAAATAATTGTTTAAAATCAAGGAGAAATAAATGTATATAGTGTATGCTCTCTTTAGGGGACAGTCTATTGCAAAGTTAAAGTGTCACTTGTGTTCAGAAATTAGCTTGGCAGGATAAAGAGCTGGGTGAACAGTTGCAGTTGTGACTACAGTTCCAGAGAAAATGGAAAACTAAACATAATTTGTAATTATTTATATTTAATTATTCATTGTGTTCAAATTAAATTTAAAGAGGTTTAGCAAACATGAACATATACATTTACATCTAGACCACTTATTTTATATGTGGCACATTTTTATTACTTAGCTTAAAATGGGTTATTTATATATAATGGCATAACAAACACACTATTATTTTAGCATTAATAGATAGTGTTTGGCATATTTATTATTTAAGATCTCATGGACATATTAGCATGTAAAGGAAATTTCTATAGTAATAACAAAAGGCTTTACATTTGTTAAGTTAAAGCATATTATTATTTAGCAAGTGGTCATAAAACAAGTGGTTATTTAAGACTGCGTGCTTAAGTCATGCAAAGAGCATTAACAGTTACATTGCACACCAGGTATTTCTGTGTTGTTCATGAGCAGGACACGAGATTGGCAGTATGTTGCTAGTGATTGAAACAATGATCATGACCTTTTTAACAGTGACAATGAATTTCACTTCGGAGCGTAAACTTAACTATGCGTTTAACCCCATTTCATTTGCGGAAAATAAAATGCTATAACAAATAAATGAATTTTATTATGATTATTATTATTTCTATTGAACAGACCTTTAACGCAATTTATACTTATTAGGTCACTTAACACATTTGGAATATTACACACACATTATATCAACTGAATAATCTGTGTGTGGCTCCTAGCTCCTAAGGAAATTGGTTTTGCTTAATTGCAGAATATTTCATGACTGAAACTATATCCATTTAAAAAAAAAAAAAAAAAAAAAAGTTAAAAAGGTCAACAAATTTAGAGACAAATTTTAAAAGAGAATGTTTCTTACAAAATAAACTGCTCCAAAGCTGCCATGGCCAATTTCATGTAGATCCACAAAAACTTTATCAGGGTCCTCTTTGCAAAAGAGGTCAGCTAAGTCAGGATCCTTCTGTAGTCCTTTGCGCATCTTGGATGGTATTGTAACATCACTCATCCTTTGAATCGTTCACTTTATGCTACATGGAATGTGTATCGGTCTTTAAGATCAGCACCTTAAAAAAATAAAAAAACTGTTTTACTAAAGGAAATAAAAAGGCAGTCAAAACATACAAACATCTTGGTCATAGACATACTCCCATTAGCACACCACTTTGATATAGATATGGTAAAGAGCTTTTACCAGAAAAGGGTAAGTATAACCGACTTTCGAGCGCAGCCTATACTGTAAAAAATATGACAAATCTAAAACACATTAAAATAAAGTTTTACACACATATTTACACTTTTTACTAAAAATAATAATATATATGTGTGTGTATATGTGTGTGTATATGTGTGTGTGTATATATATATATATATACACACAATTAAATAAAAAAAAGTGTTTAAAGGAATATGGTATAGGGCAAGGTATATACATATACACACTTTTTTCATGAGCCTCCTTGAATTTAAAAAAAAAAAATTCTAGAAGACCTGAAAGTCTTAAAAGGTAATTTCCTCTCTTTATCCCAGTTCCAGTTCTTGTATAGCCAAACAGACTCAGTTGGAGAGCAAGGAAGAGTTATTGGGCAAGAATAAGCAGCAGAGAGCAAACATCTATGAAAAGGAATTAGAATTATTAATTATCATCATTTAACACAATATTCTACAGAGTTCCATATATGTAACTAGAGTTATCAGTACAATAATATTAGATTTGCAATGCAGATGATACAGGAAGAAGGTACCAGTACAGTACACTACTGTCCATAAATATTGGAAGGTAGGATGGGGAGGTGACCTGAAGTCTTTTTTGAATTTTCACTTCAAGAACACTATACAGGTAGCCCTCAGTTTACGCCGGGGTTAGGTTCCAGGAGGAATGGTTGTAAATTGAAACCGTTGTAAATTGAAACCCAGTTTATAATGTAAGTCAATGGGAAGTGAGGGAGTTAGGTTCCAGGCCCCTCTCAAAATTGTCATAAGTAACACCTAATACATTATTTTTAAAGGTTTGAAATGAAGACTTTAAATGCTAAACAGCATTATAAACCTAATAATATAGATTGTGTCATCATCAAACTAAAAGTGTGTATTACCTGCAGGTACATATGACCAAATCCAGAATTAAAAAAATAAAATAAAATTCAGAGTTTTCCATTTAAAAAAACATAATTTATGCTTACCTGATAAATTTATTTCTCTTGTAGTGTAGTCAGTCCACGGGTCATCCATTACTTATGGGGATTATATCTCTTCCCCAACAGGAAGTTGCAAGAGGATCACCCAAGCAGAGCTGCTATATAGCTCCTCCCCTCACATGTCATATCCAGTCATTCGACCGAAACAAGACGAGAAAGGAGAAACCATAGGGTGCAGTGATGACTGGAGTTTAATAAAAAATTTAGAACTGCCGTAAAAGATAGGGCGGGCCATGGACTGACTACACTACAAGAGAAATAAATTTATCAGGTAAGCATAAATTATGTTTTCTCTTGTTAAGTGTAGTCAGTCCACGGGTCATCCATTACTTATGGGATACCAATACCAAAGCTAAAAGTACACGGATGATGGGAGGGACAAGGCAGGAACTTTAAACGGAAGGAACCACTGCCTGTAGAACCTTTCTCCCAAAAACAGCCTCCGAAGAAGCAAAAGTGTCAAATTTGTAAAATTTTGAAAAAGTGTTAAGTGAAGACCAAGTTGCAGCCTTGCAAATCTGTTCAACAGAGGCCTCATTTTTAAAGGCCCAGGTGGAAGCCACAGCTCTAGTAGAATGAGCTGTAATCCTTTCAGGAGGCTGCTGTCCAGCAGTCTCATAGGCTAAACGTATTATGCTACGAAGCCAAAAAGAGAGAGAGGTAGCCGAAGCTTTTTGACCTCTCCTCTGTCCAGAGTAAACGACAAACAGGGAAGAAGTTTGACGAAAATCTTTAGTTGCCTGCAAATAGAACTTCAGGGCACGGACTACGTCCAGATTATGCAAAAGTCGTTCCTTCTTTGAAGAAGGGTTAGGACACAATGATGGAACAACAATTTCTTGATTGATATTCCTGTTAGAAACTACCTTAGGTAAGAACCCAGGTTTAGTACGCAGAACTACCTTGTCTGAATGAAAAATCAGATAAGGAGAATCACAATGTAAGGCAGATAACTCAGAGACTCTTCGAGCCGAGGAAATAGCCATCAAAAACAGACTTTCCAAGATAACAGCTTGATATCCATGGAATGAAGGGGTTCAAATGGAACACCTTGCAAAACGTTAAGAACTAAGTTTAAGCTCCACGGCGGAGCAACAGTCTTAAACACAGGCTTAATCCTAGCCAAAGCCTGACAAAAAGCCTGAAAGTCTGGAACTTCTGCCAGACGTTTGTGCAGAAGAATAGACAGAGCAGAAATCTGTCCCTTTAACGAACTAGCAGATAAGCCCTTTTCTAAACCCTCTTGTAGAAAAGACAATATCCTAGGAATCCTAACCTTACTCCATGAGTAACTCTTGGATTCGCACCAATGTAAATATTTACGCCATATCTTATGGTAAATTCTTCTGGTAACAGGTTTCCTAGCCTGTATTAAGGTATCAATAACCGACTCCGAGAAGCCACACTTTGATAAAATCAAGCGTTCAATCTCCATGCAGTCAGCCTCAGAGAAATTAGATTTGGATGGTTGAAAGGACCCAGAATTAGAAGGTCCTGCCTCAGAGGCAGAGACCATGGTGGACAGGACGACATGTCCACTAGGTCTGCATACCAGGTCCTGCGTGGCCACGCAGGCGCTATCAGAATCACCGATGCTCTCTCCTGTTTGATCTTGGCAATCAATCGAGGAAGCATCGGAAATGGTGGAAACACATAAGCCATATTGAAGACCCAATGTGCTGTCAGAGCATCTATCAGCACCGCTCCCGGGTCCCTGGACCTGGATCCGTAACAAGGAAGCTTGGCGTTCTGGCGAGACGCCATCAGATCCAGATCTGGTTTGCCCCAACGATGAATCAGTTGAGCAAAGACCTCCGGATGAAGTTCCCACTCCCCCGGATGAAAAGTCTGGCGACTTAGAAAATCCGCCTCCCAGTTCTCCACGCCTGGAATGTAGATCGCTGACAGGTGGCAAGAGTGAGACTCTGCCCAGCGAATTATCTTTGAGACTTCCATCATTGCTAGGGAACTCCTGGTTCCCCCTTGATGGTTGATGTAAGCCACAGTCGTGATGTTGTCCGACTGAAATCTGATGAACCTCAGAGTTGCTAACTGAGGCCAAGCTAGAAGAGCATTGAATATTGCTCTTAACTCTAGAATATTTATTGGGAGGAGTTTCTCCTCCTGAGTCCATGATCCCTGAGCCTTCAGGGAATTCCAGACTGCGCCCCAACCTAGAAGGCTGGCGTCTGTTGTTACAATCGTCCAATCTGGCCTGCGAAAGGTCATCCCTTTGGACAAATGGGGCTGAGAAAGCCACCATAGAAGAGAATCTCTGGTCTCTTGATCCAGATTTAGCAGAGGGGACAAATCTGAGTAATCCCCATTCCACTGACTTAGCATGCACAATTGCAGCGGTCTGAGATGCAGGCGCGCAAATGGTACTATGTCCATTGCCGCTACCATTAAGCCGATTACCTCCATGCACTGAGCTACTGACAGGTGTGGAATGGAATGAAGGGCACGGCAAGCATTTAGAAGTTTTGATAACCTGGCCTCCGTCAGGTAAATTCTCATCTCTACAGAATCTATAAGAGTCCCTAGAAAGGGAACTCTTGTAAGTGGCAATAGAGAACTCTTTTTCCACGTTCACCTTCCACCCATACGACCTCAGAAATGCCAGAACTATCTCTGTATGAGACTTGGCAGTTTGAAAACTTGACGCTTGTATTAGAATGTCGTCTAGGTACGGAGCCACCGCTATGCCTCGCGGTCTTAGTACCGCCAGAAGTGAGCCCAGAACCTTTGTAAAGATTCTTGGGGCCGTAGCTAACCGGAAGGGAAGAGCTACAAACTGGTAATGCCTGTTTAGGAAGGCAAATCTTAGGTACCGGTAATGATCCTTGTGAATCGGTATGTGAAGGTAGGCATCCTTTAAGTCCACTGTGGTCATGTACTGACCCTCTTGGATCATGGGTAGGATGGTTCGAATAGTTTCCATTTTGAATGATGGAACTCTTAGGAATTTGTTTAGGATCTTTAAGTCTAAGATTGGTCTGAAGGTTCCCTCTTTCTTGGGAACCACAAATAGATTTGAATAGAATCCTTGCCCTTGTTCCGTCCGTGGAACTGGGTGGATCACCCCCATTAGTAAGAGGTCTTGTACACAGCGTAGAAACGCCTCTTTCTTTATTTGGTTTGCTGATAACCTTGAAAGATGAAATCTCCCTTGTGGAGGAGAAGTTTTGAAATCCAGAAGATATCCCTGAGATATGATCTCCAACGCCCAGGGATCCTGGACATCTCTTGCCCAAGCCTGGGCAAAGAGAGAAAGTCTGCCCCCCACTAGATCCGTTTCCGGATAGGGGGCCCTCTCTTCATGCTGTCTTAGGGGCAGCAGCAGGTTTTCTGGCCTGCTTGCCCTTGTTCCAGGACTGGTTAGCTTTCCAGCCCTGTCTGTAACGAGCAACAGCTCCTTCCTGTTTTGGAGCGGAGGAAGTTGATGCTGCTCCTGCCTTGAGGTTACGAAAGGCACGAAAATTAGACTGTTTGGCCTTTGATTTGGCCCTGTCCTGAGGCAGAGCATGGCCCTTACCTCCCGTAATGTCAGCGATAATCTCTTTCAAGCCGGGCCCGAATAAGGTCTGCCCTTTAAAAGGAATATTAAGCAATTTAGATTTAGAAGTCACATCAGCTGACCAGGATTTAAGCCACAGCGCTCTGCGCGCTTGGATGGCGAATACGGAGTTCTTAGCCGTAAGTTTGGTTAAATGTACGACGGCATCAGAAACAAATGCGCTAGCTTAAGTGCTTTAAGCTTGTTCATAATTTCATCCAATGGAGCTGTGCGAATGGCCTCTTCCAGAGACTCAAACCAGAATGCCGCCGCAGCAGTGACAGGCGCAAAGCATGCAAGGGGCTGTAAGATAAAACCTTGTTGAACAAACATTTTCTTAAGGTAACCTTCTAATTTTTTATCCATCGGATCTGAAAAGGCACAACTATCCTCCACCGGGATAGTGGTACGCTTAGCCAAAGTAGAAACTGCTCCCTCCACCTTAGGGACCGTCTGCCATAAGTCCCGTGTGGTGGCGTCTATTGGAAACATTTTTCTAAATATAGGAGGGGGGGAAAAAGGCACACCGGGTCTATCCCACTCCTTACTAATAATTTCTGTAAGCCTCTTAGGTATAGGAAAAACGTCAGTACACACCGGTACCGCATAGTATTTATCCAGCCTACATAATTTCTCTGGAATTGCAACCATGTTACAATCATTCAGAGCCGCTAATACCTCCCCTAGCAATATGCGGAGGTTCTCAAACTTAAATTTAAAATTAGAAATCTCTGAATCCAGTATTCCTGGATCAGATCCGTCACCTACAGAATGAAGCTCTCCGTCCTCATGTTTTGCAAATTGTGACGCAGTATCAGATATGGCTCTCCCATCATCAGCGCGCTCTGTCCTTAACCCAGAGCAATCGCGCTTGCCTCTTAATTCTGGCAATTTAGATAATACTTCTGTCATAACAGTAGCCATGTCTTGCAAAGTGATTTGTATGGGCCTCCCTGTTGGCGCCACAATATCACGCACCTCCTGAGCGGGAGGCGAAGGTACTGACACGTGAGGAGAGTTAGTCGGCATAACTTCCCCCTCGTTGTCTGGTGATAATTTCTTTACATGTAAAGATTGACTTTTATTTAAAGTAACATCAATGCAATTAGTTCACAAATTTCTATTGGGCTCCACATTGGCCTTTAAACATAGTGAACAAAGAGATTCATCTGTGTCAGACATGTTTAAACAGACTAGCAATGAGACTAGCAAGCTTGGAAAATACTTTCAAATAAATTTACAAGCAATATAAAAAGCGCTACTGCGCCTTTAAGAAGCACAAAAAGCTGTCACAGTTGAAATAACAATGAACCAAATTAGTTATAGCAACCAAATTTTCACAGTAAATGTATTAAGTTAGCAGAGCATTGCACCCACTTGCAAATGGATGATTAACCCCTTAATACCCAAAAACGGATAACAATTATATAATTAACGTTTTTATCACAGTCAAACACACTGTCACAGGTCTGCTGTGACTGATTACCTCCCTCAAAACGAATTTTGAAGACCCCTGAGCTCTCTAGAGACGTCCTGGATCATGGAGGATGAAGTAGGAAGATTGTGACTGAAATTTTACTGCGCAAAAAAGCGCTAAAATAGGCCCCTCCCACTCATATTACAACAGTGGGGAAGCTCAGTAAACTGTTTCTATGCAGAAAACAAAGATAGCCATGTGGTAAAAATCATGCCCCAATAAGTTTTATCACCAAGTACCTCACAAAAAACGATTAACATGCTAGTAAACGTTTTGAACATATATTTTAAAAGCTATGAAGTGTTATTAATAAGCCTGCTACCAGTCGCATTTACTGCAGTGAAGGCTCATACATTACTTCAGCATTAACAGTATTTTCTGAGTGAAATTCCATTCCCTAGAAAAATACTTCAGTGTACACACACTCATCAGCCTGATACCAGTCGCTACCACTGCATTTAAGGCTGAACTTACATTACATTGGTATTAGCAGTATTTTCTCAGTCAATTCCATTCCTTAGAAAAATAATTTACAGCACATACCTCGTTTGCAGGGGGGCCCTGCATGCTATTCCCCTCTTTCTGAAGTTACCTCACCCCTCAGAATGTGCGAGAACAGCCAGTGGACCTTAGTTACGTCTGCTAAGATCATAAAAAACGCAGGCAGATTCTTCTTCTAATGCTGCCTGAGAACAAACAGCACACTCCGGTGCCATTTAAAATAACAAACTTTTGATTGAAGAAATAAACTAAGTTTAAAAACATCACAGACCTCTCACAACGACCTATCTTTAGTTAGGTTGCAAGAGAATGACTGGATATGACATGTGAGGGGAGGAGCTATATAGCAGCTCTGCTTGGGTGATCCTCTTGCAACTTCCTGTTGGGGAAGAGATATAATCCCCATAAGTAATGGATGACGCGTGGACTGACTACACTTAACAAGAGAAAACAGAATTTATGCTTACCTGATAAATTACTTTCTCTTACGGTGTATCCAGTCCATGGATTCATCCTTACTTGTGGGATATTCTCATTCCCTACAGGAAGTGGCAAAGAGAGCACACAGCAGAGCTGTCCATATAGCTCCAACCCAGGCTCCGCCCCCCCAGTCATTCGACCGACTGTTAGGAGAAAAAGGAGAAACCATAGGGTGCAGTGGTGACTGTAGTTTTACAAAAATAAATTTGAACCTGACTTAATTGCCAGGGCGGGCCGTGGACTGGATACACCGTAACAGAAAGTAATTTATCAGGTAAGCATAAATTCTGTTTTCTCTTACATGGTGTATCCAGTCCACGGATTCATCCTTACTTGTGGGATACCAATACTAAAGCTTTAGGACACGGATGAAGGGAGGGAACAAGACAGGTAACCTAAACGGAAGGCACCACTGCTTGCAAAACCTTTCTCCCAAAAATAGCCTCCGAAGAAGCAAAAGTATCGAATTTGTAAAATTTGGCAAAAGTATGCAGTGAAGACCAAGTCGCTGCCTTACAAATCTGTTCAACAGAAGCCTCATTCTTGAAAGCCCATGTGGAAGCCACAGCTCTGGTGGAATGAGCTGTAATTCGTTCAGGAGGCTGCTGTCCAGCAGTCTCATAAGCCAATCGGCTTCGGAGGAAAGAGAGGTAGCAGTCGCTTTCTGACCTCTCCTCTTACCAGAATAGACAACAAACAAAGATGATGTTTGTCTGAAATCTTTAGTTGCATTTAAATAGAATTTTAAAGCACGAACCACATCAAGATTGTGTAACAGTCGTTCCTTTTTAGAAACTGGATTAGGGCACAGAGAAGGAACAATGATTTCCTGTTTAATATTCTTATTAGAAACCACTTTTGGAAGGAAACCAGGTTTGGTACGCAAAACAACCTTATCTGCATGGAACACCAGATAGGGTGAATTACACTGCAAAGCAGACAATTCAGAAACTCTTCGAGCAGAAGAAATAGCTACCAAAAACAAAACTTTCCAAGATAATAACTTAATATCTATGGAATGTAAAGGTTCAAACGGAACCCCTTGAAGAACTGAAAGAACTAAATTTAGACTCCATGGAGGAGCCACAGGTTTGTAGACAGGCTTGATTCTAACTAGAGCCTGTGCAAACGCCTGAACGTCTGGTACAGCTGCCAGACGCTTGTGTAACAGGATAGACAGAGCAGATATCTGTCCCTTTAAGGAACTAGCTGACAATCCTTTCTCCAATCCTTCTTGGAGAAAAGACAATATCCTTGGAATCCTAATCTTACTCCACGAGTAACCCTTGGATTCACACCAAAAAAGATATTTCCGCCATATCTTATGGAAGATTTTCCTGGTGACAGGCTTTCTAGCCTGGATCAGAGTATCTATAACTGATTCAGAGAACCCACCCTTAGCTAGAATTAAGCGTTTAATCTCCAAGCAGTCAGTTGCAGAGAAACTAGATTTGGATGCTTGAATGGACCTTGTATTAGAAGATCCTGCCTCGATGGCAGTTTCCATACCAAGTCCTGCATGGCCACGCAGGCGCTATCAGAATTACCGAAGCCTTCTCCTGTTTGATTCTGTTTACTAGCCGAGGGAGAAGAGGAAACGGTGGAAAGACATAAGCTAGACTGAATGACCAAGGCGCTACTAAAGCATCTATCAATGCCGCCTTGGGATCCCTGGACCTGGATCCGTAAAGGGGAAGTTTGATGTTTTGACGGGACGCCATCAGATCCAATTCTGGAATGCCCCATAGCTGGGTCAGCTGAGCAAAAACCTCCGGGTGGAGTTCCCACTCCCCCGGGTGAAAAGTCTGACTACTCAGGAAATCCGCCTCCCAGTTGTCTACTCCTGGGATGTAAATTGCAGATAGGTGGCAGGAGTGATCCTCCGCCCATTTGATGATCTTGGTTACTTCCTTCATCGCTAGGGAATTCTTTGTTCCTCTGTGATGATTGATGTACGCTACAGTCGTGATGTTGTCCAACTGAAATCTGATGAATTTGGCCTCCGCTAGTTGAGGCTATGCCTGGAGCATATTGAATATCGCTCTCAGTTCCAAAATGTTTATCGGGAGAAGAGATTCTTCCCAAGACCATAGACCCTGAGCTTTCAGGGAGTCCCAGACCGCACCCCAGCCTAACAGACTGGCATCGGTCATGACAATGATCCACTCCGGTCTGCGGAAGCTCATTCCCTGAGACAGGTGATCCTGAGACAACCATCAGAGAAGAGAGTCTCTGGTTTTCTGGTCCATTTGTATTTGAGGAGACAAATCTGCATAATCCCCATTCCACTGTTGAGCGTTGCAGTGGTCTTAGATGAATTCGGGCAAAATGGACAACGTCCAATGCCGCAACCATTAATCCGATTACCTCCATGCACTGAGCCACAGAAGGCCAAGGAATGGAATGAAGAACTCGGCAAGTAGTTAAAAGCTTTGACTTCCTGACCTCTGTCAGAAATATTTTCATTTCTACCGAGTCTATCAGTGTTCCCAGGAAGGGAACCCTTGTGAGCGGGGACAGAGAACTCTTTTCTACGTTCACCTTCCACCCGTGAGACCTTAGAAAGGCCAGAACAATGTCCGTATGAGCCTTGGCTCTGTGAAAAGACAACGCCTGTATTAAGATGTCGTCTAGGTAAGGTGCTACTGCAATGCCCCGTGGTCTTAGTACCGCTAGAAGGGACCCTAGCACCTTTGTGAAAATTCTGGGAGCGGTGGCCAACCAGAAAGGAAGGGAGACGAACTGGTAATGCGTGTCTAGAAAGGCGAACCTTAGGAACTGATGATGATCTTTGTGGATAGGAATATGTAGGTACGCATTCTTTAGATCCACGGTAGTCATATATTGACCTTCCTGGATCATCGGTAAGATTGTCCGAATGGTTTCCATTTTGAAAGATGGAACTCTGAGGAATTAGTTTAGAATTTTTAGATCCAGAATTGGCCTGAAAGTTCCTTCCTTTTTGGGAACTACAAACAGGTTTGAGTAAAATCCCAGTCCTTGTTCTGCAATTGGAACTGGGTGTATCACTCCCATCTTTAGAAGATCTTCTACACAGCGTAAGAACGCCTGTTTCTTTGTCTGGTCTGAAGACAAACGAGAAATGTGGAACCTTCCCCTTGGAGGAGAGTCCTTGAATTCTAGAAGATACCCCTGAGCAACAATTTCTAATGCCCAGGGATCTGGAACATCTCTTGCCCAAGCCTGAGCAAAGAGAGAAAGTCTGCCCCCTACTAGATCCGGTCCCAGATCGGGGGCTACCCCTTCATGCTGACTTGGTAGCAGGCGCAGGCTTCTTGGCCTGTTTACCCTTGTTCCAGCCCTGCAAGGGTTTCCAGGTTGCTTTGGGCTGTGAAGCGTTACCCTCTTGCTTTGCAGCAGCAGAGGTTGAAACAGGTCCGCTCCTGAAGTTGCGAAAGGAGCGAAAATTAGCCTCGTTTTTGGCCTTAAACAGTCTATCCTGCGGGAGGGCATGGCCCTTTCCCCCAGTGATATCAGCGATAATTTCTTTCAACTCGGGACCGAAAAAGGGTCTTTCCCTTGAAAGGAATGTTTAGTAACTTTGTTTTGGACGACACGTCAGCCGACCATGATTTGAGCCAAAGTGCTCTTCACGCCATAATGGCGAAACCCAAATTTTTCGCCGCTAACTTAGCTAATTGGAAAGCGGCATCAGTGATAAAAGAATTAGCCAGCTTTAGAGCATGAATTCTATCCATGACTTCGTCATATGAAGTCTCCCTCTGGAGCGACTCCTCCAGCGCCTCAAACCAAAAAGCCGCTGCAGTAGTTACAGGAATAATGCAGGCAATTGGCTGAAGAAGGAAACCTTGCTGAACAAACATTTTCTTCAGTAAACCTTCCAATTTTTTATCCATAGGATCTTTAAAAGCACAACTGTCTTCTATTGGGATAGTTGTACGTTTAGCAAGTGTTGAAACTGCTCCCTCTACCTTAGGGACCGTCTGCCACGCGTCCCGCCTGGGGTCCTTAATGGTGAACATTTTCTTAAAGATAGGGGGGGGAACAAAAAGGTACACCTGGTCTCTCCCACTCCCTAGTCACAATATCCGCCACCCTCTTCGGGATCGGAAACGCATCAGTTTATACAGGGACTTCTAAAAACCTGTCCATTTTACACAATTTTTCTGGGACCACCATGGGGCCACAATCATCCAGCGTAGCTAAAACCTCCTTAAGCAGGACGCGGAGGTGTTCCAGCTTAAATTTAAACGCTAAGGAATCTGACTCTGCCGCTGAGAAACTTTTCCTGTGTCAGAAATTTCTCCCTCGGACAGCCCATCCCTCACTGCCACTTCAGAGTGTTGTGAGGGTACAACAGATAAATCATCCAAAGCTTCTGATTGCTCATCCTCTGTTCTTAAAACTGAGCTATCACGCTTCTTTGGAAAAACTGGCAGTTTGGATAGAAATGCCACAAGGGAATTATCCATGACTGCTGCTAATTGCTGTAAAGTAATAGGACCCAATGCGCTAGAGGTACTAGGCAACACTTGCGCGGGCGTAACTGGTGTCGACACATGGGGAGAGGAAGGAGGACTATCCTCATTACCTTCCGTCAAAGAATCATCTTGGGCTACATTTTTAAGTGTCACTGCATGGTCATTAAAATGTTTAGATACCTTAGCACACTTTAAACACAAATGCAATGGGGGTACCGCCATGGCTTTTAAATACATAGAACAGGGTCTATCTGTAGGCTCAGACATGTTAGACTTAGACAACACTCAAATACAGTAAAATACAATTTTTAAAAAAAACGGTACTGTGCCTTTAAATAATAAAAAGCGTACACTTTTTTACTAAATCTCAAAAAAACATCCAATCTTTATGAAATTTTCACCATATGATCCTAATGCTTTGAAATGATTGCACACTAAGTTTCAAGACAATTAACCCCTTATTGCCCAAACCAGAGCAAATTGAAGCAGGCCACTGGTTTAACACACTACAGCACCATGCCACAGTCTCTGCTGTGGCCCTACCTTCCTTGGGGATTAGTTTTGGACGAAAATAAGCCTCCCTGGAGTCCTCCAGCAATCTCTGGACTCTACACGTGAAGCTGCATGAAGCTGTCTTGCAAAAGAACTGCGCAACTGAGGCGCGAAAATTAGGCCCCCTCCCTCTTCACTCCGGAGCTGTGGGGCCTTCCCAAGCCAAATTAGGTGTCTAAAGATATGCCAGGCGTAATAAAACCCCAAAAAGTGTTCCAAATGTAATAAACACTTGTACAAATATCAGATTATTGTGATAAAATAATCGATTTCCCTTTAACAGTGTCCACCAGCGTTTTAAGCCCTTTTAACCAAGCCATCCTTCTATACTAAGTCTCAGAATATGGCTTACCTTCCCCTCATGGGAATTCTGTCAGTCTTCTAGCATTACCAGGTCTTGACTAGAAAAAAAGTGACTGAGCATACCTTATAGTCAGTGATGTGCAGTCACTAGAGGCAGGTGAGGCAGTGCTTCACCTCTCATATGGGCAAAAATATATATTTTTTTTATTGGCTTTAAAAAAAAAATTGTATTTTTTTTCCCCAGCATTTTTTTTTCTCACAGCTATATGTTGTGCAATGCAGAGGCACAAGCAGGTCTGCCCACCATTACACAACATGCTGCGCCACCTACTGGATGCAAGTGGTTAAGATCATTGCATTGCCCATTAACTGGTTATTTGAGGCAGTCCTATTTGGGCTGAACCAATCCAGCGAGAGGCATTAGTAAGTGGAACTTAGGGTTGGGGCTGGATGTTAAATCATATAAAACAAAGCAAAAACGGAAAAAAACAACTTTCATATATTTTGTTGCTGTCCTGTGAACCTGCTAGCTTTGCTAAAGTGAAAAAGAGAGTTCTGTTCTTCCCCTCTAAGTGCAGTGGAATGTGCCACTGTCACTTCCTGAATCCTTACAGAGCAGGAAGAGAGAGGCACAGAGAACACTGTTTCAGCCACATCTTATTGAAGTAAGATTTTACTAAAAAGGGATTCTGTTAGTGAAAATGATTATTTAATGAATGTGGTTTAGTGTTTTTTTTACTCTTTTACAGCAGGGTCGTTTTTGTATTTTGTTTACTCAAACTTTACACCCACTAACTTAGCAGCTTGCCTCTGTACTAATGTATAGTCTTACTTTCTGAACTCTCTGTAGCTCTGCTGTTTTATTACTTTAAAATGCAGTGGTCCCTCTCCCCCCCCCCCTTGTGTGTGTGTGTGTGTGTCTCTCTCTCTATCTATCCATATCTCTCCTTATGTGTTGTTCTCCCCATGGTCTCTTTCTCTCTCTTCCTCCCCCTCTGACTCTCTCATCCCTTATGTAATGAAAGAATCTATAAGCATAATTTACAGCATTAAAGGGCCACTAAACCCAAAATCTTTCTTTCATGATTCAGATAGAGAATAGAAATTTAAACAGCATTACAATTTACTTCCATTATTTATTTTGCTTCATTTTTTAAATATCCTTAGTTGAAGAAAAAGCAATGCACATGGTGAGCCAATCACACGAGGCTTCTATGTGCAGCAACCAATCAGCAGCTAGTGAGCATATCTAGATATTCTTTTCATCAAAGAATATCAAGAGAATACAACAAATTAGATAATATAAGTAAATTAGAAAGATGTTTAAAATTGCATTCTCTTTATAAATCATAAAAGAAAAAATGTGGGTGGCATGTCCCTTTAAAGTAAAAAATATGTTTTAAACATATTTTAATGGGCATGGGTTTCTAGATCTCATAATCAGAGCAAGCATTGTGTTATCTGGCAAGAGTTTCTGTTACAATCCTTTTAGACTAAAATCAGATGTTTACTAAGTTGACCAGTTTTCCAAGACACCATTTAAAGGGACATGAAACCCATATGAAACCCATATGCAAATTTAAATAACTTTCCAATTTACATCTAATATCTAATTTTCTTCATTCTTTTGATGTCCTTTGTTGAAAATCATATCTAAATATGCTCAGTAGCTGCTGATTGGTGGCTGCACATAGATACCTCATGTGATTGGCTCACCCATGTGCATTGCTATTTCTTCAACAAAGGATATCTAAAGAAAGAAGGCGTGTCCTAGCCACTGCCTCACCAGCCTCTGACGTCACTGCACGTCACTGCTTATAGTAGATAAGCCTGCAAACTGTTCCCCCCAACTGAAGTTCTCCGGTACTCAACAGTCCTGTGTGGGAACAGCGATGGATTTTAGTTACAACATGCTAAAATCGTTTTCCTCTCAGCAGAAATCTTCATCACTTTCTACCACAGAGTAAATAGTACAAACCGGCACTATTTTAAAATAACAAACTCTTGATTGAAGAAATAAAAACTACAAATCTAACACCACATTCACTTTACCCTCCCGTGGAGATGCTACTTGTTAGAGCGGCAAAGAGAATGACTGGGGGGGCGGAGCCTGAGGGGGAGCTATATGGACAGCTCTGCTGTGTGCTCTCTTTGCCACTTCCTGTAGGGATTGAGAATATCCCACAAGTAAGGATGAATCCGTGGACTGGATACACCATGTAAGAGAAATTAAGGCCTTGTAAACGATATTTCTCAGCTATTTGCCCAAGCGATCATTATATAAATACTTGTAGTGCCTGTGAGATTGAGATACCGACTTCCTACTAATCTAACCTTAATTTCTTAGCAACATAATCTACCTATATTATCCTCTAGCATAGAATACAAAACAGAATAAATCTTGGTATCAAATTACAAGTCTTATCCAGCTGCAAGGATAGTCTTTTGGGACTATATCCATGATCTCCAAGAACTGATTATATTTTATGAGGTAAATTGACCTCTAAGATCAGCTGATTAACAGCTGTTATATAGAGAAAAATGTACAATCAATACAATGTGAGCAGTCTCTTAATTTTGTGAGATATACTGTATTTAAATTACCAATTTTACCAGTTACATTGGTATCTTTTTGGATCTATACCCCCCTAGTATTCAAAATGTCTAATCCTAGGACTTACTAAATTTAGAAGGATAAACCCATAATATCAGCTATTTAACAGTAGGTGTAAATCAATACAAAAATAAAGAGTATCTTAATTTTGTAGGATGTTCTATTTTAAAAGATATAGATTTTGACCATCTACATTGATATCCTTTTAGATCTGTAAAAAAAAAAAATATTCAGAAAGTCTACTCCTAGAACTTACTGTTTTCAGGGGGATGATAAATGATTAGTGACAGCTATTTAACAGCTGGCGTAACAGAGAATTGTCCTAACTTCAATATATATATATATATATATATATATATATATATATATATATATATATATATATATATATATATATATATATATATATATATTAAAAATGTAATACCAACAAAGCTCACTCTACTATCACCATGTCGTACCCCCCAACTGTCCCGATTTTCGCGGGACAGTCCCGATTTTAGGGGTCTGTCCCCCTGTCCCGGGTTGCTAGCCATCTGTCCCGATTTGCCCCAGACAGTAAAAAAAAAATGTAAAATTTTTTTTGTTGGGCCCATACTCAGAAGCAGCTGGCTTTGCTCTCACAGGGTTAGATACCTGTTAAATTCTCTGTGGAAAAAGAATGGTGTGTGGGTTAAGCAGGAGTAAAAAGGCTGTATACACTCTGACCACGGGTAATGGTGACCTCTCTAACCTACCTCTGGTAGTGATGATGTCTAATCCCTCTTTTGAATTTTGAAATGTTGGGCGGTATGCTATGTTGAAATGGTTTAACTATATATAAAATATGTACTAAATATCATGCTCTTTTATAGCGGCTAGTTATATACAATCAGTACGACAGACATTATCTTGATTTTATACAATATCCTATTTTAGAAATATATACTGCACTAGAGTAGATACTTTTGAACCAGAAGGAATATGGCCTATAGGGTGTCTGTATTATCCATATACACCTGTTTATCTTTGTGCAATTGCTTCCAACGAGATTACAAGGATAATATTATATGTTGCACTTCAAAACAAGTTATATACCACAGATGTTAGTTTGATAGTCACTCATAGTAAAAAGTCCAAAAAAAAAAACCCAAAAAACTTATATTTCCCCTTTATATAATAGCTCCAGACAGCTTTAATGATTCAGTTAATTCTGATGGGGAAACTCTTAATAGTGTCTTTTGTTGCTGTGTTTATCAAAGGGGTCTTCCCACAGTATAGTTTAGGTAGAGAAAGAGTCCCACTTAGCAGAGCCACTGTGTAGGATTGATCGCTTAATCACTACTAAAAAGAGTATGGCAGCTTCCTTGCATATGTCTCTTTGGCTTTTAACAGGGCCTTTAAACTATTTTTCCCTTCTTCCAAATGCAAAAGAAAATAGTTCAACAATATGATATAGATGAAGAGACTGGAAGTACTTATCCGAGTTCACTTTGATCTTGAAGCATGCAAACAGTCCACAAAATAAAAAAGTGTCTGGCAATTCCCCGGTCTCCTATGATATCCCACAGTGTCCGGTATTCGGCTTGACTCTTTAAGTGCCTGCAGTGTGGATTAGATGGAAATGATCTCCTATCAATGGTAGCCCTTTTTGGAGAGAGGCAGTATGACCCGCTTCTCCCCAGCTAAGTCCTCCATGGGGTCTTGGGAGCATCTCCACCACTTCTCAGCACACAGCTCTCTCTGCATATAGCCACTCTTCCAGCGTGGTATGGCATAGGTGGTGCAGTCTGTCTCGGTCACATTCGGTAGTACTGATGCATAATCCTCCAAGGAGGGGCGAAAAGCTGTGGCCCCAGCGACTGGGCCGGATGGCTTACAGGGACTTCCGCTCTCAGCTGCTGGCTCTTCACTATCTGCACAGCAGCATGCCAGTGTAGGCGTTCGCACCACACCAATGGCAGAAACAATTGTGGTGGATGGTGGTAGCGGGTGTTTTACACAAACCAAGGACTTAGATTGCCAACGCTCCTCCCACCTCTGTATGTTGTCGGTCATTTGAAATTTCATCAACTTTATGAGAAGTTTTAAAAGACCTTTTACGTTTAGTAGAAGGTGGAATAGCAGACAAAGCCTTCTGAATCGCATCAGCAATAAAATATTTTATATTCATAGGGATACATTAGATGTTGTAGGAACAACATGCGTTGAACTAGTATGGATGGATACATTCTCTGCATGCAAAAGCTTATCATGACAACTGTTACATACTACAGATGGAGATATAATCTACGCTAATTTACAACAGATACACTTAGCTTTGGTAGAACTGTTATCATGCAGCAGGGTTCCAACAGTTGTTTGAGACAGGATCAGATTGAGACATCTTGCAAATGTAAGAGAGAAAAACATATAAAGCAAAATTATCAATTTCCTTATATGGCAGTTTCAGGAATGGGAAAAAAATGCAAACAGCATAGCCGTCTGAGCATAAAAAAAAGGCAAGAGGCATATAGGAAGTGGGGTTTAAATAATTAAATTATTTGGTGCCAAGTATGACGCACAACGCAAAATAATTTTTTTTGGCGCCAACAACATACAGAAATGACTCAACTCGCGTCATGGCAGACGCAACCTTGTGCAAAGAAACCTGGCGTCAACTAAGATGCCGGAAATGACAAATTTGCGTCACTGAACATACCTTTGCGCCCAAAAACTTCTCGCGCCAAGAATGACGCAATAAATATCAGCATTTTCCAACCTTGCGAGCCTAATTTTGCCCGCGAAATTTAATGAAAAAACAGTCAATTTGAAGAAAAGACTATACCCCAGGTAAGATAAAATAACTTCCTAAATATGTTTCCCAATTTTGAAATTGATAGTCTGCAAAAGGAAATATACATGGACCTGACTTATGGCAACTATAAGTACAATACATATATTTAAAACTTTATATTAATACATAAAGTACCAAACCATAGCTGAGAGTGTCTTAAGTAATGAAAACATACTTATCGAAAGACACCCATCCACATATAGCAGATACCCAAACCAGTGCTGAACAAGTATCAGTAGAGGTAATGGAATATGAGAGTATATAGTCGATCTGAAAAGGGAGGCAGGAGATGAATATCTACAACCGATAACAGTGAACCTATGAAAAGATTTCCTGTGAGGAAAACCAAAAGAATCAATAGGTGATACTCCCTTCACATCCTTCTGACAAACACTGCACTCAAAATGCTGAGAAGCGCATATCAAAGAAGAAAATCAAGCACAAACTTACTTCACCACCTCCATAGGGAGGCAAAGTTTGTAAAAACTGAATTGTGGGTGTGGTGAGGGGTGTATTTATAGACATTTTGAGATTTGGGAGACTTTGCCCCACCTGGTAGGACTGTATATCCCATAGGTCACTAGCTCATGGACTCTTGCCAATTACATGAAAGAAATATTCTGACTGCTAAGCCTTAGCTCATTAACAAAAATGTTAATTAATCTGTAATTAGTGTTAGCCAATCATTTATGCAAACCTTACCTTATCAGTGTGGGTGGAGTTAAAAGTTTTCCATAAAATACACACCCACAAGCAGACGGCACAAGGGGACACAAGCAGACGGCACAAGGGGACACAAGCAGACGGCACAAGGGGACACACTGACCATGCATGATGACCACACCCTATCCAGAGGAGATGGGAGGCTAAGCTGACCAGATAGACAAGTCAGGATAATGGCAAGAGAGGGTCCAGGGGTAACCTAAGAGGGTCTTTTTGCACTGAACCCCAGTGAAGGATCCCACAATGTTGATAAGTGTGAAACAAACCTATACGAAACAGTTTTGTTAATATGATTTATGCTCTTTACATTTAAATTCAAAGTTTTATTATTGAATCAGGCGAGTTAATCAATTCTGGTTTGCCCTTTATAGTCACAAATATTTTGTTAGGTAATTCCTGTTAACCTGGTCTTATCTGTCGACAATAACACTGGGTCAATCAGGAATCTAGTAATAATATAATTTTCTTATGGTTTGCCAGGATTATTAGTTTACCCGATTATTGCCAGTTATGCTGAGAATTTAAATAACAAATGTTTCTGTTTCTCTATTATACATGCAAGCTACTGCAAATAAAATAATTTAGTGTTTTTTTTATTAGTTTTAAGTTAACCTGATAATCATTAACCCCCTTAACAAGGTCGTCGGTCATGGAAAGCGGTGGAAGCAATCCTGATCGCTTCCAGACGCTTTACGGTTATTGCAGTGATGACTCGATATCGAGGCATCTTGCAATAACCATACTGAGCCATCCGATGCAGAGAGAGCCACTCTGTGGCCCTCTCGGCATCGGACATCGATGGCCGCAATTGTTGGTAGGTGTGAGGCGGGTGGGCGGCCATCGATGGGTGGATGATGCCAGAGGGGGGCGAGATCGCGGGCGCGGTCGCTGGGGGCACGCACGGAGACGCGGCGGGCGGGTGGGAACCACTACACTATGGAAAACTTTATAATATAAAGTGGGAGAAAATGGGGTGGGAATTGGAAAAAATTAAGATCTAAGGGATTTGGGAAGGGGTGGGGGGTGCTACCCTACAGAAAAAAAATAAAATAATAAAAAACCCAATTTTATTGTAAACTAGGTACTGCCAGTACCCAAGATGGCTCCCAATAAGGTAGAGGGGGAGGGTTAGAGAGCTGTTTGGGGGGGGGGGAAATCCGGGAGGTTGGGGGCTAAGGGGGATCCTACACAGCAGAATAATACAAAAATAAAAAAACTTTAATTTTAGTACTGGCAGACTTTCTGCCAGTACTTAAGATGGCGGGGACAATTGCAGGGTGGGGAGGGAAGAGAGCTGTTTGGGAGGGATCAGGGGGTGTGATGTGTCAGGTGGGAGGCTGAACTCTACACTAAAGCTAAAATTAAAGGGCCACTGTAAGTAAATATTTTCTATGCCTGTTACTAACTACCCCAAATACGATTTTTATCAATAGCATTTCATTAACATATCTCTACCGTATATCAGAAATCTTGTCTGCAAATTTAATTGTTTTCCAAAACCCACTCAGTGGGTATCCTTTGCTCTGTACCAATCCGTTTACAATACCTAGGTTTCAAAATGGCGCTTTAAACACAAAGTTATTGGTTTAAGTATTTTGAACACTCAGTGCTGAAAATAGTGGGCAGGATAACGTGACATCATTGGCGAATAAAATATATAACTTTTAGAACGTTATGAAACTTCGTTTTGGAGAAAATATAGGTCAGTAGGTTTTAATTAATGTTTATTAACTTTAATATGTTAGTTGTTTAGCTTAAAAATTATAACAGAAAGTAATCCTTTAAGTTTGTGAAAAAGTTTGTGAAAAAGTGAACAATTTTTTTATTGATCGCATTTGGAGGTGAAATGATGGCATGAAATATACCAAAATGGACCTAGATCAATACTTTGGGTTGTCTACTACACTAAAGCTAAAATTAACCCTACAAGCTCCCTAATTAACCCCTTCACTGCTGGGCATAATACACGTGTGGTGCACAGCGGCATTCTAATTACCAAAAAGCAACACCAAAGCCATATATGTCTGCTATTTCTGAACAAAAGGGATCCCAGAGAAGCATTTACAACCATTTGTGCCATATTTGCACAAGCTGTTTGTAAATAATTTCAGTGAGAATCCTAAAATTGTGAAAAATGTAACTTTTTTTTTTTTTAATTTGAACGCATTTGGCGGTGAAATGGTGGCATGAAGTATACCAACATGGGTCTAGATCAATACTTGGGGTTGTCTACTACACTAAAGCTAAAATTAACCCTAGAAGCTCCCTACATGCTCCCTAATTAACCCCTTCACTGCTGGGCATAATACACGTGTTAGTGCCCAGTGGCATTTAGCGGCATTCTAATTACCAAAAAGCAACACCAAAGCCATATATGTCTGCTATTTCTGAATAAAGGGGATCCCAGAGAAGCATTTACAACCATTTATGCCAAAATTTCACAAGTTGTTTGTAAATAATGTCAGTGAGAAACCTAAAGTTTGTGAAAACATTTGTGAAAAAGTGAACAATTTTTTTTATTTGATCGCATTTGGCAGTGAAATGGTGGCATGAAATATACCAAAATGGGCCTATATCAATACTTTGGGATGTCTTCTAAAATAATATATATATATATATATATATATATATATATATATATATATATATATATATATATATATATATATATATATATATATATATATACATACATATACATATATATACATACACACACACACACACACACACGTCAAGGGATATTCAGGGATTCCTGAAAGATATCAGTGCTCCAATGTAACTAGCGCTAATTTTGAAGAAAAAAAAAGTGGTTTGGAAATAGCAAAGTGCTACTTGTATTTATTGCCCTATAACTTGCAAAAAAAGCAAAGAACATGTAAACATTGGGTATTTCTAAACTCAGGACAAAATTTAGAAACTATTTAGCATGGGTGTTTTGGTGGTTGTAGATGTGTAACAGATTTTGGGGGTCAAAGTTAGAAAAAGTATACATATATATATATATATATATATATATATATATATATATATATATATATAATATAATTTATGCTTACCTGATAAATTCATTTCTCCTGTAGTGTAGTCAGTCCACGGGTCATCCATTACTTATGGGATTATATCTCCTCCCTAACAGGAAGTGCAAGAGGATCACCCAAGCAGAGCTGCTATATAGCTCCTCCCCTCTATGTCATATCCAGTCATTCGACCGAAACCATACGAGAAAGGAGAAACTATAAGGTGCAGTGGTGACTGGAGTTTAATTAAAATTTAGACCTGCCGTAAAAAACAGGGCGGGCCGTGGACTGACTACACTACAGGAGAAATGAATTTATCAGGTAAGCATAAATTATATTTTCTCCTGTTAAGTGTAGTCAGTCCACGGGTCATCCATTACTTATGGGATACCAAAACCAAAGCTAAAAGTACACGGATGACGGGAGGGACAGGCAGGATCTTTACACGGAAGGAACCACTGCCTGTAGAACCTTTCTCCCAAAAACAGCCTCCAAAGAAGCAAAAGTGTCAAATTTGTAAAATTTTGAAAAAGTGTGAAGTGAAGACCAAGTTGCAGCCTTGCAAATCTGTTCAACAGAGGCCTCATTCTTAAAGGCCCAAGTGGAAGCCACAGCTCTAGTAGAATGAGCTGTAATCCTTTCAGGAGGCTGCTGTCCAGCAGTCTCATAGGCTAAACGTATTATGCTACGAAGCCAAAAAGAGAGAGAGGTAGCCGAAGCCTTTTGACCTCTCCTCTGTCCAGAATAAACGACAAACAGGGAAGAAGTTTGACGAAAATCTTTAGTTGCCTGCAAATAAAATTTCAGGGCACGGACGACGTCCAGATTGTGCAAAAGTCGTTCCTTCTTTGAAGAAGGGTTAGGGCACAATGATGGAACAACAATCTCTTGATTGATATTCTTGTTAGTGACTACCTTAGGTAAGAACCCAGGTTTAGTACGCAGAACTACCTTGTCTGAATGAAAAATCAGATAAGGAGAATCACAATGTAAGGCCGATAACTCAGAGACTCTTCGAGCCGAGGAAATAGCCATTAAAAACAGAACTTTCCAAGATAACAGCTTGATATCGATGGAATGAAGGGGTTCAAACGGAACACCTTGCAGAACTTTAAGAACTAAGTTTAAGCTCCACGGCGGAGCAACAGTCTTAAACACAGGCTTAATCCTAGTCAAAGCCTGACAAAAAGCCTGAACGTCTGGAACTTCTGCCAGACGTTTGTGTAAAAGGATAGACAGAGCTGAAATCTGTCCCTTTAACGAACTAGCAGATAAACCCTTTTCTAAACCTTCTTGTAGAAAAGACAATATCCTAGGAATCCTAACCTTACTCCAGGAGTAACTCTTGGATTCGCACCAATATAAGTATTTACGCCATATTTTATGGTAAATTTTCCTGGTAACAGGTTTCCTAGCCTGTATTAAGGTATCAATCACTGACTCCGAGAATCCACGCTTGATAGAATCAAGCGTTCAATCTCCATGCAGTCAGCCTCAGAGAAATTAGATTTGGATGTTTGAAAGGACCCTGAATCAGAAGGTCCTGTCTCAGAGGCAGAGACCATGGTGGACAGGACAACATGTCCACTAGATCTGCATACCAGGTCCTGCGTGGCCACGCAGGCGCTATTAGAATCACCGATGCTCTCTCCTGTTTGATCCTGGCAATCAATCGAGGAAGCATCGGGAAAGGTGGAAACACATAAGCCATGTTGAAGACCCAAGGTGCTGTCAGAGCATCTATCAGTACCGCTCCCGGGTCCCTGGACCTGGATCCGTAACAAGGAAGCTTGGCGTTCTGGCGAGACGCCATGAGATCCAGATCTGGTTTGCCCCAAAGATGAAGCAGTTGGGCAAACACCTCCGGATGAAGTTCCCACTCCCCCGGATGAAAGGTCTGGCGACTTAGAAAATCTGCCTCCCAGTTCTCCACGCCTGGGATGTGGATCGCTGACAGGTGGCAAGAGTGAGACTCTGCCCAGCGAATTATCTTTGAGACTTCCATCATCGCTAGGGAACTCCTTGTTCCTCCTTGATGATTGATGTAAGCCACAGTCGTGATGTTGTCCGACTGAAACCTGATGAACCTCAGAGTTGCTAACTGAGGCCAAGCCAGATGAGCATTGAAAATTGCTCTTAATTCCAGAATGTTTATAGGAAGGAGTCTCTCCTCCTGAGTCCATGATCCCTGAGCCTTCAGGGAATTCCAGACTGTGCCCCAACCTAGAAGGCTGGCGCCCGTTGTTACAATCGTCCAATCTGGCCTGCGGAAGGGCATCCCCTTGGACAGATGTGGTCGAGAAAGCCACCATAGAAGAGAATCTCTGGTCTCTTGATCCAGATTTAGCAGAGGGGACAAATCTGAGTAATCCCCATTCCACTGACTTAGCATGCACAATTGCAGCGGTCTGAGATGCAGGCGCGCAAATGGTACTATGTCCATTGCCGCTACCATTAAGCCGATTACCTCCATGCACTGAGCCACTGACGGGTGTTGAATGGAATGAAGGACACGGCAAGCATTTAGAAGTTTTGATAACCTGTCCTCCGTCAGGTAAATTTTCAATTCTACAGAATCTATAAGAGTCCCTAGAAAGGGAACTCTTGTGAGTGGCAATAGAGAACTCTTTTCTACGTTCACCTTCCACCCATGCGACCTTAGAAATGCCTGAACTAACTCTGTATGAGACTTGGCAGTTTGGAAACTTGAAGCTTGTATCAGAATGTCGTCTAGGTACGGAGCTAACGCTATGCCTCGCGGTCTTAGTACCGCCAGAAGAGAGCCCAGAACCTTTGTAAAGATTCTTGGAGCCGTAGCTAACCCGAAGGGAAGAGCTACAAACTGGTAATGCCTGTTTAGGAAGGCAAATCTTAGGTACCGGTAATGATCCTTGTGAATCGGTATGTGAAGGTAGGCATCCTTTAAATCCACTGTGGTCATGTACTGACCCTCTTGGATCATGGGTAAGATGGTTCGAATAGTTTCCATTTTGAACGATGGAACTCTTAGGAATTTGTTTAGGATCTTTAAGTCCAAGATTGGTCTGAAGGTTCCCTCTTTTTTGGGAACCACAGATTTGAATAGAATCCTTGCCCGTGTTCCGACCGCGGAATTGGGTGGATCACTCCCATTAGTAAGAGGTCTTGTACACAGCGTAGAAACGCCTCTTTCTTTATCTGGTTTGCTGATAACCTTGAAAGATGAAATCTCCCTTGTGGAGGAGAAGCTTTGAAGTCCAGAAGATATCCCTGAGATATGATCTCCAACGCCCAGGGATCCTGGACATCTCTTGCCCAAGCCTGGGCGAAGAGAGAAAGTCTGCCCCCCACTAGATCCATTTCCGGATCGGGGGCCCTCACTTCATGCTGTCTTAGGGGCAGCAGCAGGTTTTCTGGCCTGCTTGCCCTTGTTCCAGGACTGGTTAGGTTTCCAGCCCTGTCTGTAGCGAGCAACAGTTCCTTCCTGTCTTGGAGCGGAGGAAGTTGATGCTGCTCCTGCCTTGAAGTTACGAAAGGCACGAAAATTAGACTGTTTAGCCTTTGGTTTGGCCCTGTCTTGAGGCAGGGCATGGCCCTTACCTCCAGTAATGTCAGCGATAATTTCTTTCAAGCCGGGCCCGAATAATGTCTGCCCTTTGAAAGGAATATTAAGCAATTTAGATTTAGAAGTCACATCAGCTGACCAGGATTTAAGCCACAGCGCTCTACGCGCTTGAATGGCGAATCCGGAGTTCTTAGCCGTAAGTTTGGTTAAGTGTACTACGGCATCAGAAATAAATGAATTAGCTAGCTTAAGGGCTTTAAGCTTGTTCATAATCTCATCCAATGGAGCTGTGCTAAGGGTCTCTTCCAGAGACTCAAACCAGAATGCCGCCGCAGCAGTGACAGGCGCGATGCATGCAAGGGGTTGTAATATAAAACCTTGCTGAACAAACATTTTCTTAAGGTAACCCTCTAACTTTTTATCCATTGGATCTGAAAAAGCACAGCTATCCTCCACCGGGATAGTGGTGCGCTTAGCCAGAGTAGAAACTGCTCCTTCCACCTTAGGGACCGTCTGCCATAGGTCCCGTGTGGTGGCGTCTATTGGAAACATTTTTCTAAATATAGGAGGGGGTGAAAAGGGCACACCGGGTCTATCCCACTCCTTGTTAACAATTTCTGTAAGCCTTTTAGGTATAGGAAAAACGTCAGTACACGCCGGTACCGCAAAAACAGAATTTATGTTTACCTGATAAATTACTTTCTCCAACGGTGTGTCCGGTCCACGGCGTCATCCTTACTTGTGGGATATTCTCCTCCCCAACAGGAAATGGCAAAGAGCCCAGCAAAGCTGGTCACATGATCCCTCCTAGGCTCCGCCTACCCCAGTCATTCGACCGACGTTAAGGAGGAATATTTGCATAGGAGAAACCATATGGTACCGTGGTGACTGTAGTTAAAGAAAATAAATTATCAGACCTGATTAAAAAAACCAGGGCGGGCCGTGGACCGGACACACCGTTGGAGAAAGTAATTTATCAGGTAAACATAAATTCTGTTTTCTCCAACATAGGTGTGTCCGGTCCACGGCGTCATCCTTACTTGTGGGAACCAATACCAAAGCTTTAGGACACGGATGAAGGGAGGGAGCAAATCAGGTCACCTAAATGGAAGGCACCACGGCTTGCAAAACCTTTCTCCCAAAAAAAGCCTCAGAAGAAGCAAAAGTATCAAACTTGTAAAATTTGGTAAAAGTGTGCAGTGAAGACCAAGTCGCTGCCCTACATATCTGATCAACAGAAGCCTCGTTCTTGAAGGCCCATGTGGAAGCCACAGCCCTAGTGGAATGAGCTGTGATTCTTTCGGGAGGCTGCCGTCCGGCAGTCTCGTAAGCCAATCTGATGATGCTTTTAATCCAAAAAGAGAGAGAGGTAGAAGTTGCTTTTTGACCTCTCCTTTTACCAGAATAAACAACAAACAAGGAAGATGTTTGTCTAAAATCCTTTGTAGCATCTAAATAGAATTTTAGAGCGCGAACAACATCCAAATTGTGCAACAAACGTTCCTTCTTTGAAACTGGTTTCGGACACAGAGAAGGTACGATAATCTCCTGGTTAATGTTTTTGTTAGAAACAACTTTTGGAAGAAAACCAGGTTTAGTACGTAAAACCACCTTATCTGCATGGAACACCAGATAAGGAGGAGAACACTGCAGAGCAGATAATTCTGAAACTCTTCTAGCAGAAGAAATTGCAACTAAAAACAAAACTTTCCAAGATAATAACTTAATATCAACGGAATGTAAGGGTTCAAACGGAACCCCCTGAAGAACTGAAAGAACTAAATTGAGACTCCAAGGAGGAGTCAAAGGTTTGTAAACAGGCTTAATTCTAACCAGAGCCTGAACAAAGGCTTGAACATCTGGCACAGCTGCCAGCTTTTTGTGAAGTAACACAGACAAGGCAGAAATCTGTCCCTTCAGGGAACTTGCAGATAATCCTTTTTCCAATCCTTCTTGAAGGAAGGATAGAATCTTAGGAATCTTAACCTTGTCCCAAGGGAATCCTTTAGATTCACACCAACAGATATATTTTTTCCAAATTTTGTGGTAAATCTTTCTAGTTACAGGCTTTCTGGCCTGAACAAGAGTATCGATAACAGAATCTGAGAACCCTCGCTTCGATAAGATCAAGCGTTCAATCTCCAAGCAGTCAGCTGGAGTGAAACCAGGTTCGGATGTTCGAACGGACCCTGAACAAGAAGGTCTCGTCTCAAAGGTAGCTTCCAAGGTGGAGCCGATGACATATTCACCAGATCTGCATACCAAGTCCTGCGTGGCCACGCAGGAGCTATCAAGATCACCGACGCCCTCTCCTGATTGATCCTGGCTACCAGCCTGGGGATGAGAGGAAACGGCGGGAACACATAAGCTAGTTTGAAGGTCCAAGGTGCTACTAGTGCATCCACTAGAGCCGCCTTGGGATCCCTGGATCTGGACCCGTAGCAAGGAACTTTGAAGTTCTGACGAGAGGCCATCAGATCCATGTCTGGAATGCCCCACAGCTGAGTGACTTGGGCAAAGATTTCCGGATGGAGTTCCCACTCCCCCGGATGCAATGTCTGATGACTCAGAAAATCCGCTTCCCAATTTTCCACTCCTGGGATGTGGATAGCGGACAGGTGGCAGGAGTGAGACTCCGCCCATAGAATGATTTTGGTCACTTCTTCCATCGCTAGGGAACTCCTTGTTCCCCCCTGATGGTTGATGTACGCAACAGTTTG
>NC_069500.1:327959861-328059342 GCF_027579735.1 Bombina bombina | reverse complement strand
GTTTCCATTTTGAATGATGGAACTCTTAGGAATTTGTTTAGGATTTTTCAGTCCAAGATTGGTCTGAAGGTTCCCTCTTTCTTGGGAACCACAAACAGATTTGAATAGAATCCTTGTCCGTGTTCCGTCCCCCATTAGTAAGAGGTCTTGTACACAGCGTAGAAATGCCTCTTTCTTTATTTGGTTTGCTGATAACCTTGAAAGATGAAATCTCCCTTGTGGAGGAGAAGCTTTGAAGTCCAGAAGATATCCCTGAGATATGATCTCCAACGCCCAGGGATCCTGGACATCTCTTGCCCAAGCCTGGGCGAAGAGAGAAAGTCTGCCCCCCACTAGATCAGTTTCAGGTTTTCTGGCCTGCTTGCCCTTGTTCCAGGACTGGTTAGTTTTCCAGCCCTGCCTGTAACGAGCAACAGCTCCTTCCTGTTTTGGAGCGGAGGAAGTTGATGCTGCTCCTGCCTTGAGGTTACGAAAGGCACGAAAATTAGACTGTTTAGCCTTTGATTTGGCCCTGTCCTGAGGCAGAGCATGGCCCTTACCTCCCGTAATGTCAGCGATAATTTCTTTCAAGCCGGGCCCGAATAAGGTCTGCCCTTTGAAAGGAATATTAAGCAATTTAGATTTAGAAGTTACGTCAGCTGACCAGGATTTAAGCCATAGCGCTCTGCGCACTTGGATGGCGAATCTGGAGTTCTTAGCCGTAAGTTTGGTTAAATGTACGACGGCATCAGAAACAAATGCATTAGCTAGCTTAAGTGCTTTAAGCTTGTTCATAATTTCATCCAATGGAGCTGTGCGAATGGCCTCTTCCAGAGACTCAAACCAGAATGCCGCCGCAGCAGTGACAGGCGCAATGCACACAAAGGGCTGTAAGATAAAACCTTGTTGAACAAACATTTTCTTAAGGTAACCCTCTAATTTTTTATCCATTGGATCTGAAAAGGCACAACTATCCTCCACCGGGATAGTGGTACGCTTAGCTAAAGTAGAAACTGCTCCCTCCACCTTAGGGACCGTCTGCCATAGGTCTCGTGTGGTGGCGTCTATAGGAAACATTTTCCTAAATATGGGAGGAGGGGAAAAAGGCACACCGGGTCTATCCCACTCCTTGCTAATAATCTCTGTAAGCCTTTTAGGTATAGGAAACACGTCAGTACACACCGGTACCGCATAGTATCTATCCAACCTACATAATGTTTCTGGAATTGCAACCGTGTTACAATCATTCAGAGCCGCTAATACCTCCCCTAGCAATATGCGGAGGTTCTCAAGCTTAAATTTAAAATTAGAAATCTCTGAATCCAGTCTCCCTGGATCAGATCCGTCACCCACAGAATGAAGCTCTCCGTCTTCATGTTCTGCAAATTGTGACGCAGTATCGGACATGGCTCTCACATCATCAGCGCGGTCTGTCCTTAACCCAGAGCTATCACGCTTGCCTCTTAATTCTGGCAATTTAGATAATACTTCTGTCATAACAGTAGCCATGTCTTGCAAAGTGATTTGTAAGGGCCTCCGTGATGTACTTGGCGCCACAAAATCACGCACCTCCTGAGCGGGAGGCGAAGGTACTGACACGTGAGGAGAGTTAGTCGGCATAACTTCCCCCTTGTTGTCTGGTGATAATTTCTTTACATGTAAAGACTGACTTTTATTTAAAGTAATATCAATACAATTGGTACACATATTTCTGTTGGGTTCCACATTGGCCTTCATACATAGTGAACAAACAGATTCATCTGTGTCAGACATGTTTAAACAGACTAGCAATGAGACTAGCAAGCTTGGAAAATACTTTTCAAATAAATTTACAAGCAATATAAAAAACGCTACTGTGCCTTTAAGAAGCACAAAAAAGCTGTCACAGTTGAAATAACAATGAACCAAATTAGTTATAGCAACCAAATTTTCACAGTAAATGTATTAAGTTAGCAAAGGATTGCACCCACCAGCAAATGGATGATTAACCCCTTAATACCCAAAAAACGGATAACAATTTAATAATTAACGTTTTTATCACAGTCAAACACACTGTCACAGGTCTGCTGTGACTGATTACCTCCCTCAAAATGAATTTTGAAGACCCCTGAGCTCTCTAGAGACGTCCTGGATCATGGAGGATGAAGTAGGAAGATTGTGACTGAATTTTTACTGCGCAAAAAAGCGCTAAAATAGGCCCCTCCCACTCATATTACAACAGTGGGGAAGCTCAGTTAACTGTTTCTATGCAGAAACAAAAGTTAGCCATGTGGTAAAAATCATGCCCCAATAAGTTTTATCACCAAGTACCTCACAAAAAACGATTAACATGCCAGTAAACGTTTTGAACATACATTTTAAAAGTTATGAAGTGTTATTAATAAGCCTGCTACCAGCCGCTTTTACTGCAGTATTAACAGTATTTTCTGAGTGAAATTCCATTCCCTAGAAAAATACTTCAGTGTACACACACTCATCAGCCTAATACCAGTCGCTACCACTGCATTTAAGACTGAACTTACATTACATTGGTATCAGCAGTATTTTCTCAGTCAATTCCATTGCTTAGAAAAATAATTTACTGCACATACCTCGTTTGCAGGGGGGCCCTGCATGCTATTCCCTTTTTCTGAAGTTACCTCACTCCTCAGAATGTGCGAGAACAGCCAGTGGATCTTAGTTACGTCTGCTAAGATCATAGAAAACGCAGGCAGATTCTTCTTCTAATGCTGCCTGAGAAACAAACAGCACACTCCGGTGCCATTTAAAATAACAAACTTTTGATTGAAGAAATAAACTAAGTTTAAAAACACCACAGACCTCTCACAACGACCTATCTTTAGTTAGGTTGCAAGAGAATGACTGGGTATGACGTGTGAGGGGAGGAGCTATATAGCAGCTCTGCTTGGGTGATCCTCTTGCAACTTCCTGTTGGGGAAGAGATAATCCCATAAGTAATGGATGACCCGTGGACCGACTACACTTAACAAGAGAAATAAATGTTTATACACCTCAAGCAAACGTTATATCTATTCAGTAATGTAAGTAAATAATAAAAATATTACCCTTTACAGCAAGCATGATACCAGTCGTTATTAAATCACTGTAATCAGGCTTAACTTAAATAAATCCGGTATTGTCAGCATTTTCTAGCTTATCATTTCTCTAGAAAAATTTAAAACTGCACATACCTCAGAGCAGGAGACCCTGCACGCTATTCCCCCAGCTGAAGTTACCCATCTCTTCAGTTATGTGTGAGAACAGCAATGGATCTTAGTTACAACCTGCTAAGATCATCAAAGACCACAGGCAGACTCTTCTTCAACTTTCTGCCTGAGGCTAAAATAGTACAACTCCGGTACCATTTGATTGAAGATAAACTACATTAATGCACCACATCTCTCTAGCTGCTTCCCTTGTCAAGAGCTGCAAGAGATTGACTGGGAGGTGGCAGTTAGGGGAGGAGCTATATAGACAGCTCTGCTGTGGGTGATCCTCTTGCAGCTTCCTGTTGGGAAGGAGAATATCCCACAAGTAATGGATGAACTTGTGGACTGGATACACCTTACAAGAGAAAGAACAATTTCTTGACTCATATTTACCGTAGAAAACTACCATATGAAGAAAATCATATTTAGTACGAAGTACAGCCTTATCGTTGTGAATAAGTAGAAATGGAGAATCACAAGACAAGGTTGACAACTCAGAAACTCTCCTTGCCGAAGAGATTGCTAATAGGAAAAGTACTTTCTAAGGTAACAGTAGATATCAATGGAATACATTGGTTCAAAAAGAGGACCTTGTAATACAGAGAGAACTAGATTTAAATTCTAAGATGGAGAAATAGGTTTCACAATGGGCATAATTCTAACACCTGGACAAAAGTCTGAACTTGAGGAAGTTTAGCCAACTTTCTATGAAAAAAAAACAGATAAAGTAGTAATTTTACCTTTTAGGAAACTAGCGGACAAACAGTTGTCAAGTCCATCCTGTAAAAACTGAAGGATCCTAGGAATCCTAAAGGAATACCAAGAAAACCCTCTGGAAGATCACCACTTAAAATAGGTCTTTAAAATCATGTGATAAATCTTTTTGTGTCACAGGTTTTTAATCACCGAATCTGAGAAAACTCTATGTCTCAAAACTAGACATTCAGCCTCCACACTGTTAAATGTAGAGATTGACAAAGAGAGAATACTCTTAACTAAGCTTAATAACTCCTTTGACACTTTTATTGAAACTGCATTACACGCTCCCAGGCTCCAGACTCTAGTCCAAGTAACTTCCTACAGCTCATATAAGAGGAAGTGCTTAGAAAAATGAATTACTCATTGAGTACTTTAGAAATTCCCTGAGCAGTTTTCTGCCTAGTAACAATTCCTGAGTAAATAGTAAAGCCTGGCTAGCTTAGCGGGCAGGGCCACCACTGGGAGAGAAACCAGTGCCTCAGAGAAGGCTTCAAAGCCATTTTAAGTGTAATAAAATAATATAATATGCACCAAGCATAATAAATACTTTTCCCTCATAAAATCATGCTCCCCTGCCTAACCAGAGTCAGTGGGCTGTGTGTGTGCTGTGTTATGTCACTTATCTTACACACCCTACCCCCACACACACTAGCTTACCAGGCAAGTTAAATCCTTGTCAATGCAGATGCAGCAGTATCCATAAGAGAACCCATCCCGTGCAGGTATCGGGTACCACTGAGGATTGCAGTAGAAAATACCTGTGTTCCTCGGGGGAGAAAATTGCAGATATGGGAAAAAGCACACTCAGTCACAGTCTCCGGAGAAGGCTTACCATTCCCATAGGTACAGTACATCAATAAATTTTATGTCTCCATCTGTTAAAATTTTAAAAGACCTTTATTTCATACAGTGTCCCACAATAAAGTAACATTTCGGGCACACACTTAGCCCTTACTCATGGAGAAATAAGGTGTCCCCCCGAAACATTGCTTTTTTGTGTGGGACCCTGTATGAAATAAAGGTCTTTTAAAATTTGAACTGATGGAAACTTCAGGGGGAGGCTAAGTAAAAGTCCCCACAACTCCTGAGGGTAGTTATGGCTAAACTTCCATAGGGAAAAACTGTGCACATAACCGGGTATTCCTATGCCCCTGTATCATTTAGCTGCTGTGAAGTTTCTCTTCTTTGTGAATGATAATTCCCAGGGACTCTGGGTCTCACAGTGGTCCGAGCTCACATTTAAACCCATAAGCAAGTAGCTGGAAATACCTCTATTCTCAACCAATTCCTACGAGGCCAAGAACAAAACTAAGAGAGAGATGGGAGAGATGGGAGAGATTTTTAAAGTGAAGGTCAATTTTGACGAATTAGTGCCAGGTTTTTAATAATCCTATTAAAAACAAGGGCACTTTAATTCATCAAAATTAACATTTCAAGCGTTTTCTTCAAAAACTTACCTTTTAATCCTGAGAGCCGCTGCAGAGTTTCCTCCGCCTGTCGCAAGTCCTCTTCGCGGGTCCAAAATGACGAATCTGGCTTCATTCAATCACGGCGTTTCCTCAGGCCATGATCCCGGGTGGGGGGGGAACGCCGTGATTGGAGGAAGTTTGATTTGTCATTTCTGACGTAAGCAAAGGCTTCCGACGGCCGGGGGAATCAATGGAGCAGCTTTCAGGAATAAAAGGTAAGTTTTTGAAGAAAACGCTTGAAATGTCAATTTTGATGAATTAAAGTGCCCTTGTTTTTAATAGGATTATTAAAAACCGGTGACTAATTCGTCAAAATTGACCTTCACTTTAAGCCCTGATATGGGTTCTTTACCTCCTTTTAATGGCGGGAAATATATCCCATATGTTATGAAGGATTGTGGACCATAATCATTTTATGAAAGAAATCTAAATTTTTAAAGTGCTAATATAAGGTGTATGATGTACAAAACAGAATTTATGTTTACCTGATAAATTTCTTTCTCCTACGGTGTGTCCGGTCCACGGCTTCATCCTTACTTGTGGGAATATTCTCTTCCCTAACAGGAAATGGCAAAGAGAGCACAGCAAAAGCTGTCCATATAGCTCCCCCTCTGGCTCCGCCCCCCAGTCATTCGACCGACGGCTAGGAGAAAAAGGAGAAACTATAGGGTGCCGTGGTGACTGTAGTGTACAAAAATAAAATTTTTTAAACCTGACTAAAAGCCAGGGCGGGCCGTGGACCGGACACACCGTAGGAGAAAGAAATTTATCAGGTAAACATAAATTCTGTTTTCTCCTACATTGGTGTGTCCGGTCCACGGCTTCATCCTTACTTGTGGGAACCAATACCAAAGCTTTAGGACACGGATGAAGGGAGGGAACAAGTCAGGTTACCTAAACGGAAGGCACCACAGCTTGCAACACCTTTCTCCCAAAAACAGCCTCCGAAGAAGCATAAGTATCGAATTTGTAAAATTTGGCAAAAGTATGCAGAGAAGACCAAGTCGCTGCCTTACAGATCTGATCAACAGAAGCCTCGTTCTTGAAGGCCCATGTGGAAGCCACAGCTCTAGTAGAGTGAGCTGTAACTCGTTCAGGAGGCTGCCGTCCGGCAGTCTCATAAGCCAATCGGATGATGCTTTTCAGCCAAAAAGAAAGAGAGGTAACAGTAGCTTTCTACCCTCTCCTCTTACCAGAATAAACGACAAACCAAGATGATGTTTGTCTGAAATCCTTTGTTGCTTCTAAATAGAATTTTAAAGCACGGACCACATCTAGGTTGTGTAACAAACGTTCCTTCTTTGAAACTGGATTCGGACATAGAGAAGGAACAACTATTTCCTGGTTAATATTCCTGTTGGAAACTACTTTTGGAAGAAAACCAGGCTTGGTACGTAAAACTACCTTATCTGCATGGAATACCAGATAGGGAGAAGTACACTGCAAAGCAGATAATTCAGAAACTCTTCTAGCAGAAGAAATAGCAACCAAAAACAGAACTGTCCAAGATAGTAACTTAATATCTATGGAATGCAAAGGTTCAAACGGAACCCCTTGAAGAACTGAAAGAACTAAGTTTAGACTCCATGGAGGAGTCATAGGTCTGTAAACAGGCTTGATTCTAACGCCTGTACAAACGCTTGTACATCTGGCACGGCTGCCAGACGTTTGTGCAACAAGACAGACAGAGCAGAAATCTGTCCCTTTAGAGAACTAGCTGACAGACCTTTCTCCAAACCCTCTTGGAGAAAGGAAAGAATCCTAGGAATTTTGATTTTACTCCAAGAAAATCCCTTGGATTCGCACCAACGGATATATTTGTGCCATATCTTATGGTAAATCTTCCTAGTCACAGGCTTTCTGGCTTGAACCAGAGTATCTATAACTGAATCTGAAAACCCACGCTTAGATAGAATCAAGCGTTCAATTTCCAAGCAGTCAGTTGCAGAGAGACTAGATTTGGATGTTCGAATGGACCTTGTACTAGAAGATCCCGTCTCAAAGGTAGCTTCCATGGTGGAGCTGATGACATATTCACCAGGTCTGCATACCAAGTCCTGCGTGGCCACGCAGGAGCTATTAGAATCACCGAGGCCTTCTCCTGTTTGATCCTGGCTACCAGCCTGGGAAGGAGAGGGAACGGTGGAAACACATAAGCTAGATTGAACGACCAAGGCGCCACTAATGCATCCACCAGTGTCGCCCTGGGATCCCTGGATCTCGACCCGTATCGAGGAACTTTGAAGTTCTGACGAGACGCCATCAGATCCATATCCGGAGTGCCCCATAGTTGAGTTAACTGGGCAAAGACCTCCGGGTGGAGTCCCCCCCCCCACTCAAATAATCCGCCTCCCAGTTGTCTACTCCTGGGATGTGGATTGCAGATAGGTGGCAGGAGTGATCCTCCGCCCATTTGATGATCTTGGATACCTCTGTCATCGCCAAGGAACTCTTTGTTCCCCCCTGATGATTGATGTACGCTACAGTCGTCATGTTGTCCGACTGAAATCTTATGAATCTGGCCTTCGCTAGGTGAGGCCAGGCCAGGAGCACATTGAATATCGCTCTCAGTTCCAAAATGTTTATCGGGAGAAGGGACTCTTCCCGAGACCATAGACCCTGAGCTTTCAGGGAGTCCCAGACCGCGCCCCAGCCTAAGAGACTGGCGTCGGTCGTGACGATGACCCATTCTGGTCTGCGGAAACTCATTCCCTGAGAAAGGTGATCCTGAGTCAACCACCAGCGGAGTGAGTCTCTGGTTACCTGGTCTACTTGAATCTGGGGAGACAAGTCTGCATAATCCCCATTCCACTGTTTGAGCATGCACAGTTGCAATGGTCTTAGATGAATTTGAGCAAAAGGAACCACGTCCATTGCTGCAACCATTAATCCTATTACCTCCATGCACTGAGCTATGAAAGGCTGAGGAATAGATTGAAGAACTTGACAAGCGTTTAGAAGTTTTAATTTTCTGACCTCTGTCAGAAAAATCTTCATTTCTACAGAATCTATTATTGTTCCCAGAAAAGGAACCCTTGTGGACGGGGACAGGGAACTCTTTTCTACGTTCACCTTCCACCCGTGAGACCTGAGAAAAGCTAATACAATGTCTGTAGGAGCCCTTGTTCTGGAAAGGGACGACGCTTGGTTTAGGATGTCGTCTAAGGTAGGTGCCACCGCAATGCCCCTCGGTCTTAGAACCGCTAGTAGGGACCCTAGCACCTTTGTGAAAATTCTGGGAGCAGTGGCTAAACCGAACGGAAGAGCCATGAACTGGTAATGTTTGTCCAGAAAGGCGAACCTTAGGAACTGATGATGATCTTTGTGGATAGGAATATGTAGGTACGCATCCTTTAAATCCACAGTAGTCATGTATTGACCCTCCTGGATTGTTGGTAAAATCGTCCGAATGGTTTCCATTTTGAATGATGGAACTCTGAGGAATTTGTTTAGAATTTTTAAATCCAGAATTGGCCTGAAAGTTCCTTCTTTTTTGGGAACTACAAACAGGTTTGAGTAAAAACCCAGTCCTTGTTCCGCTGTTGGAACTGGGTGTATCACTCCCATCTTTAATAGGTCTTCTACACAATGTAAGAATGCCTGTCTCTTTATCTGGTCTGAAGATAAGCGAGACATGTGGAACCTTCCCCTTGGAGGAAGTTCCTTGAATTCTAGAAGATACCCCTGAGAGACTATTTCTAGTGCCCAGGGATCCGGAACATCTCTTGCCCAAGCCTGAGCAAAGAGAGACAGTCTGCCCCCTACTAGATCCGGTCCCAGATCGGGGGACCCCTTCATGCAGTCTTGGTAGCAGCCGCAGGCTTCTTGGCCTGTTTACCCTTGTTCCAGCCTTGCATTGGTTTCCATGCTGGTTTAGGCTGGGAATTGTTACCCTCTTGTCTAGAGGCTGCAGAGTTAGGAGACGGTCCGTTCCTGAAAATTAGATTTGTTCTTAGCCTTGAAAGGCCTATCCTGTGGGAGGGCATGGCCCTTTCCCCCAGTGATGTCTGAAATAATCTCCTTCAATTCTGGCCCAAAAAGGGTCTTACCTTTGAAAGGAATATTAAGCAGTTTTGTCTTGGACGACACATCCGCCGACCAAGATTTTAGCCAAAGCGCTCTGCGTGCCACTATTGCAAAACCTGAATTTTTCCCCGCTAATTTAGCCAATTGAAAAGCGGCATCTAAAATAAAGGAATTAGCCAACTTTAGTGCGTGTCCATGACTTCCTCATATGGAGTCTCCTTATAGAGCGAATTTTCTAGTTCCTCGAACCAAAAAGACGCCGCCGTGGTGACAGGAATAATGCACGAAATTGGTTGGAGTAGGAAACCTTGCTGAACAAATATCTTTTTAAGCAATCCTTCCAATTTTTTATCCATAGGATCTTTGAAAGCACAACTGTCCTCAATGGGAATAGTTGTGCGCTTGGCCAACGTAGAAACTGCCCCCTCAACCTTAGGGACTGTTTGCCATGCGTCCCTTCTGGGCTCGACAATGGGGAACATTTTCTTAAATATAGGAGGTGGGACAAAGGGCATACCTGGCTTCTCCCACTCCTTGGTCACTATGTCCGCCACCCTCTTGGGTATCGGAAAGGCATCAGCGTGCACAGGGACCTCTAAGAATTTGTCCATTTTGCACAATTTCTCTGGAATCACCAAAAAGTCACAATCATCAAGAGTAGTTAGCACCTCCTTAAGCAGGGCGCGGAGATGTTCTAACTTAAATTTAAATGCCACGATATCAGGTTCTGCCTGCTGAGAAACTTTTCCTGAATCAGAAATTTCTCCCTCAGACAGACCCTCCCTCACTGCCAATTCAGACTGGTGTGAGGGTATAACAGATAAATTATCGTCAGCGCCCACTTGCTCATCCTCTGTATTTAAAACTGAGCAATCACGCTTTCTGGGAAATGCTGGCAGTTTGGATAAAATATTTGCTATAGAATTATCCATTACTGCAGTTAATTGCTGCATAGTAACAAGCATTGGCACGCTAGATGTACTAGGTATCGCCTGCGCGGGCATAACTGGTGTTGACACAGAAGGAGAGGATGATGAGCTATCCCCACTACCTTCATTTGAAGAATCATCTTGGGCAACCTTATTAAATGTGACAGTACTGTCCTTACTTTGTTTGGACGCCATGGCACAATTTGAACATACATTTAAAGGGGGAACCACCATGGCCTCCATACACACAGAACATATGCTATCTGAAGGTATAGACATGTTAGACAGACTTTGGCAGGCTATTAATGCAATAAAACCGTTTTTAAACAAAACCGTTACTGTCTCTTTAAATAATAAAAAGAACACACTTTGTTTCTGAATGTTTGAAAAACTATGAAGGAAATATCCAATCTTTACAAAATTTGCACCCTAGTGTCTTAATGCTTTGAAAGTATTGCACACCAAATTCAAGTCTCTAACCCCTTAAATGAGCAAACCGGAGCTAATTGTTCAATTTACCGGTTTAAACACACTACAGTCCCTGCCACAGCCTTTGCTGCGGCTTTTACCTTCCTTGGGGGTTATTCACCACAGAAATAAGCCTTCTTGAATTCGTTTTTGTGGCCACAGGACCCCCTCACATGAAGCTGCATGCACTGCCTCAAGAAGTAACTGCGCAACTGAGGCGCGAAAATGAGGCCTCCTCCCTCTGCATACCAGAGTGAAGGGGCCTTCCTGACTAGATTAGGTGTCTAAACAACTGCCAGGCGTAATAAAAACGTTCCCAAAAGTGTTTCAAAGCCACAAAACACTCCAAAAGTCATATAAATATGATATAAATCAATCGATTTAGCCTACAATAGTGTCAACCAGTATAGAGCCCATTTATAAGCCTTCATTCTGTTAAGAGTCTAAGAAAATGGCTTACCGATCCCATAAGGGAAAATGACAGTCTTCTAGCATTACTATGTCTTGTTAGAAAAGAGACTAGTCATACCTGGAGCAGAAAAGTCTGCAAACTGTTCCCCCCAACTGAAGTTCTCTGGTTTAACAGTCCTGCGTGGGAACAGCAATGGATTTTAGTTACTGGTGCTAAAATCATACTCCTCTCTTAACAGAACTCTTCATCACTTTCTGTTGTAGAGTAAATAGTACAAACCGGCACTATTTTAAAATAACAAACTCTTGATAGAAGAAATAAAACTACAACTAACACCACATACTCTTTACCATCCCCGTGGAGATGCTACTTGTTCAGAGCGGCAAAGAGAATGACTGGGGGGCGGAGCCAGAGGGGGAGCTATATGGACAGCTTTTGCTGTGCTCTCTTTGCCATTTCCTGTTAGGGAAGAGAATATTCCCACAAGTAAGGATGAAGCCGTGGACCGGACACACCAATGTAGGAGAAATATATGTCCCAAACTATGTGAAGCAGTTGTTCATGTTCATACTAATAGTAGTTAGGCAATGAAGGTGCAAAGTCACCTTTGTCCACTTTGCTTACCTCAAGCTGTAGAAAATTGCTGCCAGTTGACATGCCTATACCTACGCAGTGCAAGCATGCTGCTAAGGATTTAAACAAGTAACAGCGTCTACAACCCGACAAGTCACCTGTGGAGGGCTGTAGATACCACAATGAGCAGCTCCCTGTAGACAAGGGGATTGGTGGACAAGAGACTGCCTTCTCAACAACAAGTAGATCTTCACTTTCACCTCTCTCCTGATCAAGCAGGCAAAAGAAAAGTGACTGAGGATCATGGAAAGTGGGAGGAATTTATAGCTCTGGTGTGTTGGGATATCTTTTGCCTCCTCCTAGCGTTCAGGTGTCTTACTACACGTGATGACTTGTGGACTCTCACCATCGGATGAAAGAAACTGATTACAGGGAGTATCAATCTTTTCTTAATTACAATTAAAGAACTTAAATGTTTTTTTACGTTTGTGACACCTGAGCTAGATGATGACACAATTGAGTAACCCAAGAATCTAGCTGGCAATCACTGGTTTAGATTATTGATTTATAAACATGATCTCTGCCAAATCTCTTGTAAATGTTTCAAGGTCAAAAGAATCTATATTGCTTGCTTTATATTTGTGACATAATTCATAAAATAAATGCATCTAAATTTACAATAATTATAAATGACCAGTATATTTTTTTTGTTTTACTTTGAAACATACTGATTATAAATGGGCAAACTTAAATAAAGCTCTCAGTTACTGTCAGTATGCATGTCCTTATATTATCAAAATGTTTAAAGCACATAATACTTAAATAAATATATTATACAATACAATACAAAGAGCAGCTACACTTGCCATACTGATATAACAAAGCTAGTTATCTAGAATTATTAAATTAAATTATTAAAGAAGCATACAATATTTAACAAATAATATTTTTGTAGAATGTTGCTTTAAAGCGCTTATTTATTAGCTAGGGCAGTAATTCACAAATTGCATTCTCAACCAATGTTTTTAACCCTCACAAAATGGTTATCTGAATATATAAAGCCCCACAAGAGAGCAGCAAGCATTGCAATTACCAAGCAGGATGTAGATGGTGATTGGTGGTTACACTTGTCACTGATGCTTGTCATTGGCTTACCAACCGTGTACTGCTCAGAAGTGGCAATACTAGTGGCTTCCATATAGGCCTTTACTTATATATGTCTAAACCACTTGCAAGGTTAAAACACATGGTAAGCTACAGTCAATAATGCAAAAGCTACATGCTCTAACAATTAGAGCATGTCATTTTGCATCACAATGCCCCTTTAATGAAGCTAAAATTATACAAGATATGTAGAATTTTTAGATCACTTTTATTCCAAACATAATCACAGCTTTTCAAGGCAAGAGCTAAACTAAGGAAAGAGACTGTTAATACCCATAAATAGCATGTATAAAGTACCTGTATTGCTTGTGGCATGAACCATACTATATTAAGTAGGATCTATATGGCAAGGTCATCTTTTCAATCTTCATTCATGCATTCTAAAGACATTCTGAAAAAAAAATGAAAAAAAATAAATAAATAGAACAAGTAAACTATGTTATATATACACATAGAAATATCATATATACACACACTATAAAAACAACAGCATATAAATACACTTTGTGCTCTTTAAAAAAAAACAACAGGGTTTTTCAGACCGCCGCTCTTGCTCCACTGAGCGGGTCTGGTTTTCCCCCTGAGCGCATCTGGGCAGCTGTCTAGTCACAGCCCGGCCCAATTGCGCCATTACACTCAATGCAGCTCGCTCCTGCTATCGGACAGAGCAGGAGTGAGCTGTGTTGAGTGTAATGGCACGATTGGGCCGGGCTGTGACTAGACAGCTGCCCAGATGCGCTCAGGGGGAAAACTAGACCCGCTCCTTAGAGCAAGAGTGGCGGTCTGAAAAACCATATTTTTTTAAATCAAATTTCACCAGCAATATTATGTTGAATAAAGTTTGGCTAAGATAATGTTATATAATGTAGAATTCTATAAAATTATTTTCTAGGTTTTAATGAAGTGGTCCCTGTAAAAAAAAAAAAAAAACCTGTAGTGATATTACCTAATAAAATGCAGACCCTGCTCCAGCCTGATTGGTACGAACAAGGCACAATTACACAAAAGGCTTATAAAAAGTACTCTGGGTCTACAAATACGATTGTTCTAAAGCTATTTTCACACTCACTCATAGCAATTAAACAAATGTCAGGTACTCGCACAAATAATGGCTTTTTAATACAGCAGATCAAGCACTTTTGAAAAGAAGTAGTTACATTGCAAGCAGATGTTTCCCTTTCTATTTAAGACTCATATCATTGTAACAGTATGATCTTTTGGTTTTATTATCTCTGTCAATAAAGCTTGCCAAAAAAAAAAAGGGTAAAAGTCACCATCTGAAATTCAAAAAAGTTACATTTGTATGTCATTATCTAGAACTTAATGGATAAAGAAAAGCAATGCAGTAAATTATTTCCTATTTATTTCAAAAACACATTTCAGCGTTTTTTCTCTAACATCAGTTCACCTTCCTAAAACACTAAAATTTCCTAAATTTAGGACCTATACCTGGTTATTGAACTAATTAGAACAGATGTCCAAATTTATTTTTGTTGTTACTTTTTAAAGGAAGTTTTAAAATTGCCCAAAATTTGATTTAATATATGCTCTTACCTGTGCAAACTCATGGGGCTCGATTTATCAAGCCATTCTCTTTTCTGTGGCTACAGCTTCACACTAAAGGACCTGCAGTCAGGATTTATCAAGTAGCGGTCATCAGAATTATGTAAAATTTATTTTTTAAGGTTACTGTTCCTTTAACCCCTTAATGACAACTGACGTACCAGGTACGTCATGCATTAACAAGCAGTTAACGACAATAGACGTACTTAATACGTCAGTTGTCTAACAGAGTGCTGGAAGCGATTGCGATCACTTCCAGCAGCTCTGAGGGTATTGCAGTGATGCCTCGATATGGAGGCATCCTGCAATACCCCTTTACAAGCCTCCGATGCAGAGAGAGCCACTCTGTGGCCCTCTCTGCACCGGAGCGTCGTTGGTGGGTGGGAGCAAGGCAGGGAGGCGGGTGGGCGGCCTGCCAAGGGCCTGTGATGTGGAGGGGGGCGGGATCGGAGGCCGGATCGGAGGCGGCAGTGTCCGGAGGCGGCAGTGTCCGGACGCGTGCACGGGGGGTGGCGGGCGGGCGCGTGCACGGGGCGGGAGCGGATGGGAACTGCTACACTACAGACAAATGTAATAAAAAATTGAGAAAAAAGGGGGGGGGGATTTTAATGTCAAAAACAATCGAAGGGTTCAGGGAGGGGGGGGGAAGCTACACTACAGAAAATGGCAAAAAAAAAAGCCCAAAAAATAACAAAATCATATTTTTTTTACTAAACTGGGTACTGGCAGACAGCTGCCAGTACCCAAAATGGAGCCCATTAAGCTAGAGGGGGAGGGTTAGAGAACTGTTTGATGGGGGATCCGTGAGGTTGGGGGCTAAGGGGGGATCCTATACAGCAGCATATATAAATATGCTATAAAAAAAACCACACAAAAAAACATAATTTATGCTTACCTGATAAATTCCTTTCTTCTGTTGTGTGATCAGTCCACGGGTCATCATTACTTCTGGGATATAACTCCTCCCCAACAGGAAATGCAAGAGGATTCACCCAGCAGAGCTGCATATAGCTCCTCCCCTCTACGTCAGTCCCAGTCATTCGACCAAGAATCAACGAGAAAGGAGTAACCAAGGGTGAAGTGGTGACTGGAGTATAATTTAAAAGATATTTACCTGCCTTAAAACAGGGCGGGCCGTGGACTGATCACACAACAGAAGAAAGGAATTTATCAGGTAAGCATAAATTATGTTTTCTTCTGTTATGTGTGATCAGTCCACGGGTCATCATTACTTCTGGGATACCAATACCAAAGCAAAAGTACACGGATGACGGGAGGGATAGGCAGGCTCATTATATAGAAGGAACCACTGCCTGAAGAACCTTTCTCCCAAAAATAGCCTCCGAAGAAGCAAAAGTGTCAAATTTGTAAAATTTGGAAAAAGTATGAAGCGAAGACCAAGTTGCAGCCTTGCAAATCTGTTCAACAGAGGCCTCATTCTTAAAGGCCCAAGTGGAAGCCACAGCTCTAGTGGAGTGAGCTGTAATTCTTTCAGGAGGCTGCTGACCAGCAGTCTCATAGGCTAAACGTATTATGCTACGAAGCCAAAAAGAGAGAGAGGTAGCAGAAGCTTTTTGACCTCTCCTCTGTCCAGAATAAACGACAAACAGGGAAGAAGTTTGGCGAAAATCTTTAGTTGCCTGCAAGTAGAACTTGAGGGCACGAACTACATCCAGATTGTGTAGAAGACGTTCCTTCTTTGAAGAAGGATTTGGACACAAGGATGGAACAACAATCTCTTGATTGATATTCCTGTTAGTGACCACCTTAGGTAAGAACCCAGGTTTAGTACGCAGAACTACCTTGTCTGAGTGAAAAATCAGATAAGGAGAATCACAATGTAAGGCTGATAACTCAGAGACTCTTCGAGCCGAGGAAATAGCCATTAAAAACAGAACTTTCCAAGATAACAATTTTATATCAATGGAATGAAGGGGTTCAAATGGAACACCCTGTAAAACGTTAAGAACTAAGTTTAAACTCCATGGCGGAGCAACAGCTTTAAAAACAGGCTTGATCCTAGCCAAAGCCTGACAAAAAGCCTGGACGTCTGGATTTTCTGACAGACGCCTGTGTAACAAGATGGACAGAGCTGAAATCTGTCCCTTTAATGAACTAGCTGATAAACCCTTTTCTAACCCTTCTTGTAGAAAAGACAATATCCTAGAGATCCTAACCTTACTCCAGGAGTAATGTTTGGATTCGCACCAGTATAGGTATTTACGCCATATTTTATGGTAAATCTTTCTGGTAACAGGCTTCCTAGCCTGTATCAGGGTATCAATAACCGACTCAGAAAAACCACGTTTTGATAAAATCAAACGTTCAATTTCCAAGCAGTCAGCTTCAGAGAAGTTAGATTTTGATGTTTGAATGGACCCTGTATCAGAAGGTCCTGTCTTAGAGGTAGAGACCAAGGCGGACAGGATGACATGTCCACTAGATCTGCATACCAAGTCCTGCGTGGCCATGCAGGCGCTATTAGAATCACTGATGCTCTCTCCTGCTTGATTTTGGCAATCAATCGAGGAAGCAGCGGAAAGGGTGGAAACACATAAGCCATCCCGAAGTTCCAAGGTGCTGTCAAAGCATCTATCAGAACCGCTCCCGGATCCCTGGATCTGGACCCGTAGCGAGGAAGTTTGGCGTTCTGGCGAGACGCCATGAGATCTATCTCTGGTTTGCCCCAACGTCGAAGTATTTGGGCAAAGACCTCCGGATGAAGTTCCCACTCCCCCGGATGAAAAGTCTGGCGACTCAAGAAATCCGCCTCCCAGTTCTCCACTCCCGGGATGTGGATTGCTGACAGGTGGCAAGAGTGAGACTCTGCCCAGCGAATTATCTTTGATACTTCCACCATTGCTAGGGAGCTTCTTGTCCCTCCCTGATGGTTGATGTAAGCTACAGTCGTGATGTTGTCCGACTGAAACCTGATGAACCCCCGAGTTGTTAATTGGGGCCAAGCTAGAAGGGCATTGAGAACTGCCCTCAATTCCAGAATGTTTATTGGAAGGAGACTCTCCTCCTGATTCCATAGTCCCTGAGCCTTCAGAGAATTCCAGACAGCGCCCCAACCTAGTAGGCTGGCGTCTGTTGTTACAATTGTCCAGTCTGGCCTGCTGAATGGCATCCCCCTGGACAGGTGTGGCCGATGAAGCCACCATAGAAGAGAATTTCTGGTCTCTTGATTCAGATTCAGAGTAGGGGACAAATCTGAGTAATCCCCATTCCACTGACTTAGCATGCATAATTGCAGAGGTCTGAGGTGTAGGCGTGCAAAAGGTACTATGTCCATTGCCGCTACCATTAAGCCGATCACCTCCATGCATTGAGCTACTGACGGGTGTTGAATGGAATGAAGGACACGGCATGCATTTTGAAGCTTTGTTAACCTGTCCTCTGTCAGGTAAATCTTCATTTCTACAGAATCTATAAGAGTCCCCAAGAATGGAACTCTTGTGAGAGGAAAAAGAGAACTCTTCTTTTCGTTCACTTTCCATCCATGCGACCTTAGAAATGCCAGAACTAACTCTGTATGAGACTTGGCAGTTTGAAAGCTTGAAGCTTGTATTAGAATGTCGTCTAGGTATGGAGCTACCGAAATCCCTCGCGGTCTTAGTACCGCCAGAAGGGCACCCAGAACCTTTGTGAAGATTCTTGGAGCCGTAGCCAATCCGAATGGAAGAGCTACAAACTGGTAGTGCCTGTCTAAGAAGGCAAACCTTAGATACCGGTGATGATCTTTGTGGATCGGTATGTGAAGGTAAGCATCCTTTAAATCCACTGTGGTCATGTACTGACCCTCTTGGATCATGGGTAAGATTGTCCGAATAGTTTCCATTTTGAACGATGGAACTCTTAGGAATTTGTTTAGAATCTTTAAATCTAAGATTGGCCTGAAAGTTCCCTCTTTTTTGGGAACCACAAACAGGTTTGAGTAGAACCCTTGTCCTTGTTCCGACCGCGGAACCGGATGGATCACTCCCATTATTAACAGATCTTGTACGCAGCGTAGAAACGCTTCTTTCTTTATCTGGTTTGTTGACAACCTTGACAGATGAAATCTCCCTCTTGGGGGAGATAATTTGAAGTCTAGAAGGTATCCCTGAGATATGATCTCTAGTGCCCAGGGATCCTGAACATCTCTTGCCCAGGCCTGGGCGAAGAGAGAGAGTCTGCCCCCCACTAGATCCGGTCCCGGATCGGGGGCTCTCGGTTCATGCTGTCTTTGGGGCAGCAGCAGGTTTCCTGGCCTGCTTGCTCTTGTTCCAGGACTGGTTAGGCTTCCAGCCTTGCCTGTAACGAGCAACAGCTCCTTCCTGTTTTGGTGCAGTGGAGGTTGATGCTGCTCCTGTTTTGAAGTTCCGAAAGGGACGAAAATTAGACTGTCTAGCCTTAGCTTTGGCTTTGTCTTGAGGTAGGGCGTGGCCCTTACCTCCTGTAATGTCAGCGATAATCTCTTTCAAACCGGGCCCAAATAAAGACTGCCCCTTGAAAGGTATATTAAGTAATTTGGACTTAGAAGTAACATCAGCTGACCAGGATTTTAGCCACAGCGCCCTACGTGCCTGTATGGCGAATCCTGAGTTCTTAGCCGTAAGTTTGGTTAAATGTACTACGGCCTCCGAAATGAAGGAATTAGCTAGTTTAAGGACTCTAAGCCTGTCCGTAATGTCGTCTAGCGTAGATGAACTAAGGTTCTCTTCAAGCGACTCAATCCAAAATGCTGCCGCAGCCGTAATCGGCGCGATACATGCAAGGGGTTGTAATATAAAACCTTGTTGAACAAACATTTTCTTAAGGTAACCCTCTAATTTTTTATCCATTGGATCTGAGAAAGCACAGCTATCCTCCACCGGGATAGTGGTACGCTTAGCTAAAGTAGAAACTGCTCCCTCCACCTTGGGGACCGTTTGCCATAAGTCCCGAGTGGTGGCGTCTATTGGAAACATCTTTCTAAATATTGGAGGGGGTGAGAACGGCACACCGGGTCTATCCCACTCCTTAGTAACAATTTCAGTTAGTCTCTTAGGTATAGGAAAAACGTCAGTACTCGCCGGTACCGCAAAGTATTTATCCAACCTACACAGTTTCTCTGGTATTGCAACGGTGTTACAATCGTTGAGAGCTGCTAAGACCTCCCCTAGTAATACACGGAGGTTCTCCAATTTAAATTTAAAATTTGAAATATCTGAGTCCAATCTGTTTGGATCAGAACCGTCACCCACAGAATGAAGCTCTCCGTCCTCATGCTCTGCGAGCTGTGACGCAGTATCAGACATGGCCCTAGCATTGTCAGCGCACTCTGTTCTCACCCCAGAGTGATCACGCTTGCCTCTTAGTTCTGGTAATTTAGACAAAACTTCAGTCATAACAGTAGCCATATCTTGTAATGTTATCTGTAATGGCCGCCCAGATGTACTAGGCGCCAAAATATCACGCACCTCCCGGGCGGGAGATGCAGGTACTGCCGCGTGAGGCGAGTTAGTCGGCATAACTCTCCCCTCGCTGTTTGGTGAAATTTGTTCACATTGTACAGATTGACTTTTATTTAAAGTAGCATCAATACAGTTAGTACATAAATTTCTATTGGGCTCCACCTTGGCATTGGAACAAATGACACAGATATCTTCCTCTGAGTCAGACATGTTTAACACACTAGCAAAAAACTTACAACTTGGTTATAATCTTTTTTAGCAAAAAACGTACTGTGCCTCAAAGAGGTACTAACGATTAAATGACAGTTGAAATAATGAACTGAAAAACAGTTATAGCATCAAACTTTAAAACAACAAAACTTTTAGCAAAGGTTTGTTCCCATTAGTAAAATAACAATAATTAAATTTGACATAAAAAATACAAAGCAACGTTTTTATTCACAGTCACTATAAGAATTCTCACAGCTCTGCTGAGAGAATTTACCTCCCTTCAAAGAAGTTTGAAGACCCCTGAGATCTATCAGAGATGAACCGGATCATGCAGGAAATATAAAAGTAACTGACTGGTATTTTTTGATGCGTAGCAAAGAGCGCCAAAAACGGCCCCTCCCTCTCCCACACAGCAGTGAAGAGAAACGAAACTGTCACAATTAAAGCAAAAAAACTGCCAAGTGGAAAATAATGCCCAAATATTTATTCACACAGTACCTCAGCAATGTAAACGATTCTACATTCCAGCAAAAACGTTTAACATGATAAATAGTTATTAAAAAGGATTAGTGACCTTTAACAGAGTAGTTCCGGTGAAATACCATCCCCAGAATACTGAAGTGTATACATACATGTCATTTTAACGGTATGGCAGGATTTTCTCATCAATTCCATTCAGAAAATAAAAACTGCTACATACCTCAATGCAGATTCATCTGCCCGCTGTCCCCTGATCTGAAGCCTTTACCTCCCTCAGATGGCCGAGAACAGCAATATGATCTTAACTACTCCGGTTAAAATCATAGTAAAAAACTCCGACAGATTCTTCCTCAAACTCTGCCAGAGAAGTAATAACACGCTCCGGTGCTATTTTAAAATAACAAACTTTTGATTGAAGTCATAAAAACTAAATATAATCACCATAGTCCTCTCACACATCCTATCTAGTCGTTGGGTGCAAGAGAATGACTGGGACTGACGTAGAGGGGAGGAGCTATATGCAGCTCTGCTGGGTGAATCCTCTTGCATTTCCTGTTGGGGAGGAGTTATATCCCAGAAGTAATGATGACCCGTGGACTGATCACACATAACAGAAGAAAACAAATATACTTTTTATTTTAGTACTGGCAGTCTTTCTGCCAGTACTTAAGATGGCGGGAACAATTGTGGGGTGGGGGAGGGAAGAGAGCTGTTTGGGAGGGATCAGGGGGTCTGATGTTTCAGGTGGGAGGCTGATCTCTACACTAAAGCTAAAATTAACCCTGCAAGCTCCCTACAAACTACCTAATTAACCCCTTTACTGCTAGCCATAATACACGTGTGATGCGCAGCAGAATTTAGCGGCCTTCTAATTACCAAAAAGCAACGCCAAAGCCATATATGTCTGCTATTTATGAACAAAGGGGATCCCAGAGAAGTATTTACAACCATTTGTGCCATAATTGCACAAGCTGTTTGTAAATAATTTCAGTAAGAAACCAAAAATTGTGAAAAATTTAAAGTTTTTTTTTTATTTGAACGTATTTGGCGGTGAAATGGTGGCATGAAATATACCAAAATGGGCCTAGATCAATACTTTGAGTTGTTTACTACACTACATTAAAGCTAAAATTACCCCAAAAAGCTCCCTACATGCTCCCTAATTAACCCCTTCACTGCTGGGCATAATACACGTATGTGCGCAGTGGCATTTAGCGGCATTCTAATTACCAAAAAGCGACGCCAAAGCCATATATGTCTGCTATTTTTGAACAAAGGGGATGCCAGAGAAGCATTTACAACCATTTATGCCATAATTGCACAAGCTGTTTGTAAACAATTTCAGTGAGAAACCGAAAGTTTGTGAAAAAATTTGTGAAAAAGTGAACAATTTTTTTTATTTGATCGCATTTGGCGGGAAATGTTGGCATGAAATATACCAAAATGGGCCTAGAACAATACTTTGTGTTGTCTTCTAAAAAATATATATATATATACACATGTCAAGGGATATTCAGAGATTCCTGAAAGATATCAGTGTCCCAATGTAACTAGCGCTAATTTTGAAAAAAAGTGGTTTGGAAATAGCAAAGTGTTACTTGTATTTATGGCCCTATAACTTGCAAAAAAAAAACAAAGAACATGTAAACATTGGGTATTTCTAAACTCAGGACAAAATTTAGAAACAATTTAGCATGGGTGTTTTTTTGGTGGTTGCAGATGTGTAACAGATTTTGGGGCTAAAAGTTAGAAAAAGTGTTTTTTTTCCATTTTTTCCTCATATTTTATAATTTTTTTTATAGTAAATTATAATATATGATGAAAATAATGGTATCTTTAGAAAGTCCATTTAATGGCGAGAAAAACGGTATATAATATGTGTGGGTACAGTAAATGAGTAAGAGGAAAATTACAGCTAAACACAAACACTGCAAAAATGTAAAAATAGCCTTTGTCATATACGGACAGAAAATGGAAAAGTACTGTTGTCATTAAGGGGTTAAAGTGATGGTAAACTTTCCCCTTTGTATAAACAGATCCGGAATGTTAGTGATATTTTACATAGAGTTGAATTCATCAGTTGTAATAAAGATGCGCTATAACTTACTTTTTTTTTTAATTTAATTTATTTATTGGATTTGTAAAAAAGACTTCAAATACAGGCAGATTAAACATACAATAGCTTAGACAATCTAGAAGATAGTGTAACGTCACCTACCCTAAAATTGTAGTCCATCAACATTAAAGACATATAACTGAGCCAAAAACTTTTGTTCACTTTTGATTAGTACGATCAGTGCCTGAGGCAGTATTATGGCTCCTGAAGATGATAACTTGAGGTCTTGACGAATAGAGCAAGTTCATCAAAAACAGAATACATATCTGTCTTGTTGAACAAGAAAAAAAAACAAGTCAACAATTTAACCTCTTCACTACCAGGACTTTCAGACAAAAACTTGCCCAAAATACCAGAGAACATTTAGCATTTTTGCTATCACTCCATTTAAACAGAAATAAAGCCTGGTTTTTGTTTTTCATTTACCAGTCAAAAATATATATTTTCTAAATAGTCAACCCAAGGTATTGATCTAGGCCCATTTTGGTATATTTCATGCCACCATTTCACCGTCAAATGCAATCAAATAAAAATTTTTTTTACTTTTTTCCCAAACTTTGGGTTCTCACAGAAATCATATATATATACTGATTGTGCAATCATGGCACAAATGGTTGTAAAAGTTTCTCTGAGATGCCCTTTGTTCAGAAATAGCAAACATATATGGCTTTGCCATTGCTTTTTGGTCATTAGAAGGCCGCTTATTGCAGCTGCGCCCCACACTTCCATTATTCCTGGCAGTGAAGTGGTTAATTGGGTAGTTTAAAAGGTTAATTTAGCTTTAGTGTAGGGATTAGCTTCTCACCTGACACTTTCCACCCTCCACTGGTCACCCCCATCTTAGTTACTGGCAGACAGTTTTCCAGTATGAAAATAAGTTTTTTTTTTTTTTAATTTTTATAAAATATATTTATTTTTAAATTTTCTGCAGAGTAGAATCCCCCCTTACTCCCCAACCTCCTGATCCCCCCAAAACAGCTCTCTAAACCTCTCCCCTCTACCTATAAGACGCCATCTTAGGTACTGGCAGCTGTCTGCCAGTACCTACAAACTGCTTTATTTATTTATTTTTTATTTTTTTCTGTAGCATAGTGTCTCCTCCCTTCCTCGATCCTTAGTTAGGGCCCCCCACACAATCCCCATCCCTTTTTTCTGTAGTGTAGCTGCCCCCTCCCTGTCCCTTTATTTTTTGCCTTAGTATAGGGCCCTCCCACTCCCTCCCTCCTCTCCTGCTGGGCCGCCCACACCTCCCTACGACACCAGCAATGATCGTTACAGACAGTGACACGCACAGTGTCACCATCTGTAACGATCAGGCATCTGCCCTCATATGGAGCCGGAGCACAGATTGCACTACGGCTCCATTTGCGGCAGATGCCTGAAGCTTCAGGAGCTCCAGATCTCGGCTGTAACTTAACAGCCGAGAGTGCTGGAGCTTCCGAAGGGAAGACGTATATATACACACGTCTTGCAGTACAATAGGTAAAGTACTGCAAGACGTATATATACACATCTTATTGGGTGAAGGGGTTAAATACTTTCACGGTTGAGAAAGGTGCCTTGACTAAGAAGAATAAGAAAAGAGGAGAGAGAGGGGTATAAGTATGGGAGTGGGAAAAGTGAATGTAGGATGATGGAGACAGGATAACGGCTTAAGGGCCACTTCGATCTGGTGATGGCCAGATTCGGTTTTATTCAATGTTTTGTAGCGTTACCTTACAAAAGCCTATTGGTCAATACATAGATGTGTATTAATGGAGTTTATGCTCTGTTGAGTACTTGTATGGATTCCACCAATAAAATTTAAACTCTAGAAAAGATACAGGATTTGTTGCATTTAAAAGCAGCCACATTTTTCCAAGGTTAACAATTCTGTATCACTATGTACCAATTACTAGCCTGTGGCTATATGAGTGCAATATGTGAATTTTTCATACTTACTGGAACTGAAACCATTCTACCATGCTTACCAGCTACAGAAATGACCGCTTGCAGTAGAAATCCCATCCAGTGCTGAAAACATTACGGCAGAGGATCTATTTGGACAATATACCGACAACCCAACAGCTAAGGGACCGGTCTAGGCAGGCTTGTGATTAACTCCTACACTGGGAGTAATTCTGTCATTACCCAACCCTCCGATCTCCCCTCTGTCTCTCAGTAACAGCTCTCTGTGAGGGAAAATAGGCTTCAAATCAGTCTGAGGACCCCTATCAACAAAGAATCTAGAGCACCTGTAATCTCTACCTTCCTCTTGGAAGGCAACAATAAGACTGGCATACTAGTGAGGTGGGAGGGATGAAGTGTTCTTAGGAACTTATGCCTCCTTCTAGAGACCAGGAGTAGTGGATCATGGACTCACATCACCTTATGAAAGAAACAAAAGGATCCATTCATGTTTAAAAAGGAGCGCTAGCAAAAATGCTATAAATTCTCTGGTACTTTGGGGAAGTTTTTATCTGAAATTCATGGTAGCAAAGGGTTTAACAGAAGTAGCAGCAGAAAAACAGCTAGGTGTAAAGAGGACAAGTCTGGCAGAGGCATTAATGATGAATTGCACAAGGGATATAAAGTAACTTGGGAGACCAGAGAAGATATTGTTGCAGTCCTGAAGGTGAGATCTGAGTAAGCAGATTCAAATTTGAGTTGTGTCCTGTCCTGAGTTAGAAAGTGGCAATTAAGGAGATATTTAAGGTCTTGGAAAGATAAAATTATGTAAGAAGCAAAAAAACAAAAACAAAAATTATTTAACCAGAGAAGACAATACACAAGATGCTGAAGTGATGAAAATGTTGTCAACAGTAGCTGAAATATGAAAGAAGGTGATGTTGAGCTTAAAGGAACAGTCTAGTCCAAAATAAACTTTCATGATTCAGATAGGGTATGTAATTTTAAACTTTACAATTTACTTTTTTCACCAATTTTGCTTTGTTCTCTTGGTATTCTTAGTTGAAACCTAAACCTAGGAGGTTTATATGCTAATTTCTTAGACCGCCTCTAAGCTCAAACCATTTTGACAGTTTTTTACCACTAGAGGGTGATAGTTCATGTCATATAGATAACACTGTGCTCACGCATGTGGAGTTATCTAGGAGTAAGCGCAGATTGGCTAAAATACAAGTCTGTCAAAAGATCTGAAATGAGGGGGCAGTCTGTAGAGGCTTAGATACAAGATAGAGGTAAAAAGTTATTAAAGAGACATTAAACACTAAATAAATCATTGCTTGAATGATGTATTCAGAGCAAAGTTTAAGCTGAGAATAATTTGTACATATATTTTTAAAAATTATATTAGTTCTTTAAATAGCAAAAATTAATGGTAAATTTAATGTCCATAAAGCAGTGGGCACCGCCATGGCTTACTAGAGTGTGCAACCAATGACTGTGTGGGATATAGATGTGTCTGCACTTCCATGTTTAATATGATTTAGAAAGTCCACAACATTCAGAACTAAATTACAGGAAAGGAAAACAAAATAAATAATGAAAGTATACAAAGTTGTTTTACTACATGTAATTAGTTTATATTAAAACCTTAAGGTGTTTAATGTCTCTTTAATAGAACTGTGTTGGTTATGCTAAACTAGGCAATAAAGGTATTATCTATCTTTTAAAACAATAAAAATTCTGCTGTAGACTGTCCCTTTAAGATAAAGAGATTACATAGAAGACGATATGGAAAGGGGTTAAACACATCAAAAGTCTGCTCCAAAACAGCAATGCACAACTGGGGCCCAGCTGAACATAACTGGTGAATCACCACTAAATCACCAGCTAGCTACTAATAGTGCATTGCTGCTCCTGCGCTTAACTAACCTGGTAAGGCTTTCAACAAAGTATACAAAGAGAATGAAGTAAATTGAAAAATTAAGTAAATTGAAAAGTCTCTTAAAATTACTTGAAACAAGGAAGAAATTAAGGAGATCCGGTACTTCTTGGTGCACTTTTAAGAAAAACTGCTTTATTTGCAGATAAAAACAGGTAACAACAGCTCCAACAATTCACTCATTGCAGCAGACAACAGCACAGGATGGTGGTCACTAATGCTGACGCGTTTCGGCTTCCCACGCTGTAGTCATAGCATAATTAGTGAACATCATCCTTGGTTTAAAAAGGTGTTGCTTACACCCTATTGGATTAAAATGTTAAACACACCTCTTGTGCCGTAATGCTTAAAGGTAATACCTTTAGGATAAAGCCTCTGTCTAGGGCTATATAACATGACTGTTGGTATTTAAAAGATTTGTGTATTAGTATACCTTAATACCTCAGCTTTTCAAAGCAATATATTTCAATTTAGGTAAGGCTTATATCAACCCAATACAAATGTTAGAGATAAATTATGTCAGATTGTGATATGGTCAATGATTAGTTGTTAGAAAAATAATAACGCCATTTATAATTTACAATTTGCATTTAAAGAACAGGCAATAGCATTGGTTCCATAATGTTTTTTTCTCTCAATCAAAGCAAAATAGATATTGCACACAAAGTGTGGAGAGAATCAAAATGGTACCAATTTAAAGTGACTTATATCTCACATTATACATTATTATATTATTCTATATTATGTGCTGCATATTTCTCATTCAGAAGGATAAACTGAATAGACCCTAATGCCAAAAATTAATGAGATCAAATTCACTGTTTAGCCCAAAAGGTCTCCAATATCCAAAACACCTCTTCCCTGGCAAATTATAAATCCCTATCCCCTCCTCTCTGGGGAGTTGGGACTTGTTTTACAATGGTCCAGTTTAGAGAGGCATAGCTTTTGTTATGGACATATAAAACGTGTGTAATCAAGGGTGTAGTAAGGGTACCTACTTTGATATTATTAATGTGTTCACGTACTCTAGGTCTAACTTCTCATGAGGTCATTCCTACATATTGCAAATTGCATTGTGTGCATGTTAGAAGGTAAATTACATAGGTAGCCCTACAATTGAAACATTTATCATGTTCAAAAGTCTCTCCAGTCATAGTACTAGCAAAACCATTTCCCACAGATAGATGGTGGCATGCTATACAGTCAGTGTAGTGACATCTGAAGACCCCCTTTGTACAAGAGCTTGGGGTATCCCTACTCCTAGCTCTAAGCATAGTGTGTGCCACTTTATTTCCTATTGTGGCCCCTCTTCTAAATGCAAAGCGGCAGCCTTTTCTGGCTACATCAGCTAGTCCTTCGTCCGCTAGGAGTAAGGGAAAATGTTTGGACACTATATTACAAATCTCCCCATACTGGTCACTGTAAGTTGTCAAAAATGTTGTTATACTTTGTGTGTAGCCCTTAGTCTGGTCACTCTTTTTGTTTTCGTTTTTATTCGTCACCAATAGGGAGTCCCTGTTTCTTTTGTTAATCTCTTTCTTGATACCTAATACCATTTTCTTGAGGTAATCTCTAGAGACTAGCCTATCTGTCAACTCACTAGCTTGTATCTCAAAATCTTAAAATGACTTGCTTTGTCTGAATCTTGAAAGTTAATTTTACCTTTGATGTCCCTTTAACGCCTAAAAGTACAGTATTTGTCTGTAGCATCACTGTAATAGCTCAGTACAGTGGCTATAATAATTATGAGGTATCATATTACTTTTTCTAACTATATATTTATGGTATCTTTATATAAAAAGTACAAAAAAACAACTGTATTTCAACCATTAAAATATTTGCATACATGCACGATAATGGCTATCCCATTATCTGTAGCTGTATATAGATCCCTTACATAGGAGGCTCTTCTCATTACCCCCTAATCAATCAAGCAAAGGAAATGGTATAATCTTAGAAAATCCTGCTTTGTTTTATCTTTTTGTATTGCAAATCAGAATACCTGTAATACTGGCTAGATTTCCAGCAGCAAAGCAGACCTGCATAAACATACTGTATTTAGGCAATTTCTACTACGCAGAAAAAGATTTAGCTGGGTACCAAGAAAACTATCAAAAATTAAGATGAATTTATGTGAAACAAGTGAGGTTTTATTTCTTACAAAAGAAAATGAAGGTAGCAAAATATCAGAATCACAAAAAGATAACTCTAAAATCACACGTCTGCAAAATAAGAAAACTATAAAAAGTAAATAAACAGAAAGGCAGAGGACTTGAAGATAAGATCAGGCAGGGCTTATTTTGTCGATTTAGAAAATACAGGTTAGTGACATAATCAGAGTTGCTATAAATTCAGATGAAATATGGGAGCTTTAAAAACTAAAGACTGTGAGGAAAAAAAGAAATTATATTAAAAAAAAAAAAAAAAAAAAAAAAAAAAAGTGAAAATTGTTAATTAAATGAAACATAAAAGATCTCCCGCGATTAGACCTTCTATAAAACCACTACACAATAAACAGAAAACACAGATGATCAGACTGTTTTAAAATGTGGCAATTCACAGCTGCTCAAGAAGCGCAAGTAAAAGAAGACAGGAAATGTGAACATTCATATGAGGAAGGAGTGTGAAAGACAGCTTACAGAAATAGAACAGTATGTATGCTGGTGCTGGTTTGTACTGTGCTTGACTGCATCTGTCAAGAGAGAAAGCCAACTCACCAAACCAGCTCTTCTTCATTCCTTTGCTCACACAACAAGATGGAGAGCAAATGACCATTGGAAGATGAAGAGATAACACATAACACAGATTCTGTAAATGGAACAGTTCTGTAGTCACCAGGAAGGGGATTTGCTTTACTGCCTAAATGACTCTTAAGGGAGTTCCAGTATTATTAGCATAAAAAGGGGAAGAGCATTATAAAGAACCCTAAAGAGCAATGAGTGGTGAAATGTCAAAAGCAATAAAGTTTCTTTATCACTATTTAAAAAAAATATTACTAGGACTCTTATTTGATTAAAGGGACATTAAACACTTTGAGATGGTAAAATAAAATGATACATTGTATATATAAAACAACTTTGCAATATACTTTCATTATTTATTTTGTCCTCTGTGCCTGTAATTCCATTCTGAAATTGTGAGCTTTTCAGTTCCTGTTAGAAATGGAAGTGCAGAACACTGTTAAATCCAACGCAACCATTGGCTGCGCACTCTAGTGACCTATTTATAACGGTCCCTAATTGGCTACAGCAGAGAAGGTAACAGAAGTTACAACATGGCAGCTCCCAGTGTTTTATAGACACTAAAACTTTACACTTATTTTGTCACTTTTTAAACAACTAATGACACTTTAAAAAATACATCTACATGTTAGTCATGGACTAATCTTTTCTTTGAATGCATCATTCTATCTAGCATGTATTTAGTGTTTAATGTCCCTTTAATCAGTAAAAGTAATATAAACTCACATCAGTTACATTACTAGAGGTTAAAGAAAAATAACACAATAAACCACCCATAGCTGCACCTTAACAGACATAATTCCAGTTAGACATACAAAATTCTAGCCAGCTAACCCCTTTGAAGGGGTAAAATAAAAAGTAGTGTTGGTAGTATTAAAGTTATATGCTCTAACAAATTACAGCATATAATATTTGCACTCACATCCTAAAATCAGACTTGACTACCCTTTAGTTGCAGAATTCTTCCACGATTGGGAGAAACACATGTACATGAATTGTGCTTTATCTACTCTATACTGACCCTTGGTACTGTTAGGACCTATGAAGTAGCTACACTATAGTCTGAATCAAGACGCTTTCTATAAGATCATATCCAATGGAAAATTGAAAAAAGAATTACAGGATTAGTGCCCAACATTATTTATAGGGACATAAATCCCCCAAAAATTATTTTACGATTCAGATAGAAAATACAATTTTAAACAACTTTCCAATTTACTTCTATTATCAAAATGTCTTTGTTTCCTTGTTATCCTTTGTTGAAAAGCAGGAAGGTAAGTTCAGGAGTGTGCATGTTTACTATATGGCAGCAGATTTGCAACAATGTTATACATTAGCAGGAGCAATAGATGGCCAAACTATTTCCAGTCATGTAATGCTCTAGAAATGTGCACGCTACTAATCTAGATATCTCTTCAACAAAGAACAACAAGGGAACAAAGCAAATGTAATAATAGAAGTACAATTTGAACTTTTTTTAAATTGTAGTCTGTATCTGAATCATAAAAGCAAAAATGTGGGTTTCATGTAACTTTAAAGGCACATTAAACACCTTGATACATTAATCTAAAATGAGAAATCATGTATAACTCTAGAAATACTTTATTTTGTCCCCTTTTCCTGTACTTCCATTCTGAAATTGTGAGTTTTTCAGCTCCTGTTAGAAGTGAAAGTGCAGAACACTGTTATATGCCACAAAGCCATTGGCTGCACACTCTAGTGACCTATTTATAACTGTCCCTGATTGGCCACTTTAGAGAAGGTAACCTAAGTTATAACAAGGTAGCTCCCATTGTTTTATGGACACTAAAACTTTACACTTATTTTGGCACTATTTAAACAGCTATTGAAATAAAAAAAAAATACATCTACATGTTATTCTCAGACTAATCTTTTCTTTGAATGCATAATTTTATCTGGCATTTATTTAGGGTTTAATGTCCCTTTAAGACATGCTGTCTCATTAATTTGCAAATCACAAGACAAAACATAATTTATGTAAGAATTTACCTGATAAATTCATTTCTTTCATATTGGCAAGAGTCCATGAGCTAGTGACGTATGGGATATACAATCCTACCAGGAGGGGCAAAGTTTCCCAAACCTCAAAATGCCTATAAATACACCCCTCACCACACCCACAATTCAGTTTAAAGAATAGCCAAGAAGTGGGGTGATAAAGTAAGGAGCAAAAAGCATCAACAAAGGAATTGGAATAATTGTGTTTTATACAAAAAAATCATAAGCACCACAAAAAGGGTGGGCCTCATGGACTCTTGCCAATATGAAACAAATTAATTTATCAGGTAAATTCTTACATAAATTATGTTTTCTTTCATGTAATTCGCAAGAGTTCATGAGCTAGTGATGTATGGGATAGCAATACCCAAGATGTGGAACTCCACGCAAGAGTCACTAGAGAGGGAGGGATAAAAAAAATAAAGACAGCCAATTCCGCTGAAAAATTAATCCACAACCCAAATCATAAGTTTTAATCTTATAATGGAAAAGAAAAAAACTGAAATTATAAGCAGAAGAATCAAACTGAAACAGCTGCCTGAAGAACTTTTCTACCAAAAACTGCAGAAGAAAAAACATCAAAATGGTAGAACTTAGTAAATGTATGCAAAGAAGACCAAGTTGCTGCTTTGCAAATCTGATCAACTGAAGCTTCATTCTTAAAAGCCCAGGAAGTGGAAACTGACCTAGTAGAATGTGCTGTAATCCTCTGAGGCGGGGATTTACCCGACTCCAAATAAGCATGATGAATCAAAAGCTTTAACCAAGATGCCAAAGAAATGGCAGAAGCCTTCTTACCTTTCCTAGAACCAGAAAAGATAACAAATAGACTAGAAGTCTTCCTGAAAACTTTAGTAGCTTCAACATAATATTTCAAAGCTCTCACCACATCCAAAGACTGTAAAGATCTTTCCAAAGAATTCTTAGGATGGGGACACAAAGAAGGGACAACAATTTCCATACTAATGTTGTTGGAATTCACAACTTTAGGTAAGAATTTAAATGAAATCCGCAAAACTGCCTTTTCCTGATGAAAAATCAGAAAAGGAGACTCACAAGAAAGAGCAGATAATTCAGAAACTCTTCTAGCAGAAGAGATGGCCAAAAGAAACAACACTTTCCAAGAAAGCAATTTAATGTCCAAAGAATGCATAGGCTCAAACGGAGGAGCCTGTAAAGCCTTCAAAACAAAATTAAGACTCCAAGGAGGAGAGATTGATTTAATGACAGGCTTGATACGAACCAAAGCCTGTACAAAACAATGAATATCAGGGAGTTTAGCAATTTTTCTGTGGAATAAAACAGAAAGAGCAGAGATTTGTCCTTTCAATGAACTTGCAGACAAACCCTTATCCAAACCATCCTGAAGAAACTGTAAAATTCTAGGAATTCTAAAACAATGGCAAGAGAATTTATGAGAAGAACACCATGAAATGTAAGTCTTCCAAACTCGATAATAAATCTTTCTAGAGACAGATTTACGAGCCTGCAATATAGTATTAATCACTGAGTCAGAGAAACTTCTATGACTAAGCACTAAGCGTTCAATTTCCATACCTTCAAATTTAATGATTTGAGATTCTGATGGAAAAACGGACCTTGAGATAGAAGGTCTGGCCTTAGTGGAAGTGGCCATGGTTGGCAACTGAACATCCAAACAAGATCCGCATACCAAAACCTGTGAGCCCATGCTGGAGCCACCAGCAGTACAAATGATTGCTCCATGATGATCTTGGAAATCACTCTTGAAAGAAGAACTAGAGGCGGAAAAAAACATAATTTATGTAAGAACTTACCTGATAAATTCATTTCTTTCATATTAGCAAGAGTCCATGAGCTAGTGACGTATGGGATATACAATCCTACCAAGAGAATCCTACCAGGAGGGGCAAAGTTTCCCAAACCTCAAAATGCCTATAAATACACCCCCCACCACACCCACAATTCAGTTTAACGAATAGCCAAGAAGTGGGGTGATAAGAAAGGAGCAAAAAGCATCAACAAGGAATTGGAATAATTGTGCTTTATACAAAAAAATTATAACCACCATAAAAAGGGTGGGTCTCATGGACTCTTGCCAATATGAAAGAAATTCATTTATCAGGTAAGTTCTTACATAAATTATGTTTTCTTTCATGTAATTGGCAAGAGTCCATGAGCTAGTGACGTATGTGATAGCAAATACCCAAGATGTGGAACTCCATGCAAGAGTCACTAGAGAGGGAGGCATAAAAATAAAGACAGCCAATTCTGCTGAAAAATGTATCCACAACCCAAATCAAAAAGTTTTAATCTTTATAATAAAAAAACTGAAATTATAAGCAGAAGAATCAAACTGAATCAGCTGCCTGAAGAACTTTTCTACCAAAAACTGCTTCTGAAGAAGAGAAAACATCAAAATGGTAGAATTTAGTAAAAGTATGCAAAGAAGACCAAGTTGCTGCTTTGCAAATCTGATCAACAGAAGCTTCATTCTTAAAAGCCCAGGAAGTGGAAACTGACCTAGTAGAATGAGCCGTAATTCTCTGAGGTGGGGATTTAGCCGACTCCAAATAAGCATGACGAATCAAAAGCTTTAACCAAGATGCCAAAGAAATGGCAGAAGCCTTCTGACCTTTCCTAGAACCAGAAAAGTTAACAAATAGACTAGAAGTCTTCCTGAAATATTTAGTAGAAATCTAGCACAAACTTACTTCACCGCCTCCATAGGAGGCAACGTTTGTAAAACTGAATTATGGGTGTGGCGCAACGATGACGCTGGAAATAATGAATTATTGTAAGTATTCTCTTTGGTGTGCATTAAGTTATTTGCAACTATATACATTTTAGAACTTGCCTTAATTGTAGCTAAAAATAGTTTATTTCAGCTCAGATAAATTGGCTGTTAAAGCATCTTGTTATATTGTTTAACCAAGCACTGTTAAAGTTAGTAATTCATACTCTGGTATTTCATTGTGGTATTTTAATATAATTCATTGTGAATAAGGTAAATTGTAAAGGTATATATTTTTTATGATCTTTGTAAGAATATTATAACAGCATAAGTGTGTACCATCCAATTCATAATCTGGTTTCTATAAATATAATACATTGTGTTTATAACTTTAACTAATATAAAGAATTTAGTAATAAATATTGATTTTAAATTGCTTCATATATACATTTTAAAGAATAATAATAAATAAATTGTATTATAACCCTAATATATACTGACAAATTATTTGGAGGCACTGCTGCAATGATTATTAAATTTATCACATTGATAATATATTTGTAATAAATAGAAATTATTTAAAAAAAAAAAGAGAAAAAAAATTTTAGTTGGAAAAATGAATTAAAAAAAAAAAATTATTCATTATTTTTTGTGATTAAATATTTCAAAATTAATATTAATATCTTGAAATATTGTTATTAATATTTTTTTGAAAAATTGATTAAAAATATATATTATTTTTTTCTCTTCTTATTGGCCAAAATTATATTAGCATTTTAATTTAAACCAAATAGTAAGCCAATATAATAATGTCTGTTACCAGAAGTGAATCAAATGAATCTCTACATAGTGTTGAAATATGTTCCACAAACTCGCCCGTTAGGCAGAAACGCTTAAAACAGAAGCCATTACTTACCTTAAAAATAGATTAAGTATTAAGGTAGAATTAGGCGCTTACATTAACATGCTGAAGACTAAGGCCAAAAATATTGCAAATAATATATGGTGTGGCGAAAGCAAAATATTTCAAGGGCTGTTAAAATTGGGCCAACCTCAAAAGCGGGGGAAACGCGACAAAATAATTTTCAAAACTTGGGGTCTGCTACTCTATGTGAATGATGAAATGTACAATAAAATTGAAGTACAAAATTCACAATTGGAGCAACTGAGGGGTGAAAATTATTCATTAAGGTTAGATGAGGAAGAGGCAGAATGAGTCCAGGATAAAATTGATGAGTTTCCCAAAACATGGGCACCTTACAAAAATATAACCAAAGTTTAGTAGCTCAGATAGAAGATTAGCATAAGGAACTCGCACAAAACCAAAGATCGTTAAGTTGTTTAAAAAGGCTGTATCATCATAATGAAAACCCCTCTATTAACAATGAGGATAATGCAGAAAATTCTAACTCCCTTAAGGAATACAATGAACTGCAGAAATTTAGGGAAGAATTTAAACAAAGGACCCCTATTGGGTCAGAAATACAATTCCCAAATAGACAGTCACCTCATGTAATAAATTCAGGGAACTGCTATACCTCAGATGAGGAGGGGAGGGCATCTCTAGTAGTGAGATAGAGGGCAAAGCTAGCTGCCCACGTAGTACTAATGTACGTAGGGGGTCTCCCCATAGTAAATATAGAGCAGATAGGGGGCACTCCAGCCCCAAAAATAAGGTCCCTAGGAAAGCCCAAGATACACCTAATAAGGTATATGACACCCTTAAAATAATTACTTTCTTTAAGGATGCAGTAACTAAATTTTCCAAAAACAGAACCACTTCTATAATTGACCACTTAGAGACCTATGAAAATGCTTTATCCATAATGAATGTCCCTAGTGAGCATTTTTTTGCACTGGTTATTTGAGGGTAAACATCACAAATTCTTTGCTTCACTAAAGGATATGAATATTCATTCCTGGAGTGAAACGCAAATTCAGTGCAAAAAAGAATTTGGGAAATATTGCACCAAAACCACAACGAAAATAACTGAATACGGTTTAAAATGTGGCGCGAATCAAAGCCCTATAGAATTCCTTTCTGTACTGAAAAGTCCGTACAGTATGGCTGAAGACAACCCCATATTTGAAAGCTCAGAATTTGTAAATGTATTTTTCGAAGCATTGCCCGCGCACATCAAAATTAATTTAGCTACAGATTTTGATGAGCACTGCTCACTGGACTGGCTGATCAAAGAGAGTACAAAGTTATACTCTATTCAGCAGTCCGGTGAACAGGGGATTAAAAGGGAACCAAAACCCAGTCCCAAAATTGTGGCAGAAACTAGGGTGTCACCTAGCCCCCACAATTTGGAGTCTAACAAGAAAACGTATGCAGAAGTGGTCCGAGAAAACAGGCCTTCCCCACAATGTTTTAACTCTGTCCCTCACCCATCACGGGCCCAGGTGCAGAGAGAATATACTCATAATGGGGGGGCATACCCAGGTAAATAATTATCCCCAAAGAGATGAATACTTACAAGGTAATCAGTATCCCCGTAAAAATAAATACCAAAAGTGGCGAAAATATTCTCAGGATAACCAGACACCCCAAGTAAAATGTGCTCCCCAAGATATTAATGCTGAACAAGTTGAACCCCAAAGACAACAACGTCAAAATAGGAACAATAGCTATGATTCTTAAGGGATCCCAAGGATCCAGGAATCAATACCCTGGGACATCAAAAAATCGGTCCATGGGTAAAGATAGCTTGTCCATTCAAGTGGGAAAATTCAGTACACAAGTTAGTCAATTATGTACACTATTTACTAATATGAGTTAAGCTTTGACAGCTCAGAACCCTAATAATCATTTTTTAGGGGTACAGTCAGTGGTCAGCAGCAGGCCACAGGCACAATCATAACTACTGCAGTATTACCTGAAAGAGAGGGGAGAGATATACCAAATATTGGCACCATTCCAATACATGTTATTGTGCATAACATGACCCCACAGGATATCACCTTATCCAAGGGAACTACCATAGGATATGCGCTGGAATCAAGTTATTACACTTTTGGATTCCAGAATAATGTAATTGGGCTAATACCTGAAGGATACTTAACTGAAGAACAATTAGTAGAACAATCATTTATGCCAAAGGGTCTATTTACAATTCAGTCTATTTATCCTTTCAGCTCAAGGGAAGGCATCTGTAAAATTGAAGAAGCCGTTCTAGTATTTGATCAGCCTATCAAAGAGCAAGGATACCCAATACCCAGAGTCATGGGGGCAATATAAATTATAATCAAGGAGATCTCACCTCTAGGTTGGAAGAAGCCTATGAAATAGGACAGCCTGAAATCTTTCCAGGATTTCAGCAAATAGTCGAAGAGCAAATCTCTTTAGCTAATGGCTGTTCCAGTGATGAACGCCGACAGCTATGAGGACTCCTGATGGAGTAAAATATATTTTTGCTAGGGATTCTTATGACTGTGGGACTACAGACTTGCACATTGCAAGAATCCAAACAGATACCAATGCACCACCTGTCTTTGTTAACTACAGACTTCCTTTAGCCTCATAGGATTCACTTGCAGAAATCATAAGGAACTTGGAAGAAAAAGGTATTATCAGACAGATGCACAGCTCTTATAACAATCCTATTCTAGGTGTTCAAGCCCAATGGACAATAACGTTTGTGTGCTGACTTAAGACAGCTAAACAAACGAGTGTACATGTCTGGTTGGCCTGTGCCATATATTGACCAGTGTCTAGCACAGATGCAGGGATCCAAAATATTCATTGCTATTGATTGTGCATAGGGATATTGGACCATAAAGGTATATGAGGAGGACCATTATAAGCTTGCGTTCTTGTTCCAAAAAGGTCCAGTATGCATTCCAGAGACACCCGTTTGGATACATAAATTCAGGACATGAATTTGCTGTATTCATGCATAAGGCTATGCCTGATGCAATGGATAGGGGGACCTAATCTTGATGATGTTCTAATCAAAAGCACAGACTTTGAAAAACACTTCACAGAACTTAAACACGTCCTCAGCCAACTTAAAAGGACAGGTGTCAAATTATCCCTGCAAAAAGCTCAATGGTGCCGCTCTCGTGTAAACTTCTTGGGACATTAAGTTACTTCTGAAGGGTTAAATCCTCAGAAGAAAAAGGTGGAAGCTATAATAAATTACAAGTACTCAACTAACTTAAAGGAATTAAGATCATTCCTGGATATGACGAATTACTCTCGCAAATTTATTGATAATTATGCAGAATTAGCTAAACCACTGCTACTTCTTCTAAAGAAGGATGTGAAATGGCACTGGAGTGAGACTCAAGAGACAGCCATCAGAGAGCTGAAGAGAAAATTTAGAGAAAGGTTACACAGATATAAGCATGAGTGCTGTTGTATACCAAAAGCATGATAATTTAAGCAAAGTCATTGCTTATGCGAGCAAAACTCTATCCCCAGTAGAAATAAAATTTAGCGATTGCAAAAAAGCCCTCTTATCTACTGTATGGGCTCTACAAAATTTCCGCAGCTATAAACAGGGAGAGAAAATTATTGTACAAACGGCCCACCAGCCTTTGCTATATTTGCAAAGTGAGAGAATAAGAGATGAAAATGTGTTTAATAGCCGCATAACAGCTTGGACTCTTTCCTTACAAGGCTGGCCTTTAGAAATCCGCTACAAGCAAAATAAAAAGAATCCAGTCGCACAGGGGCTTGCTGAGCTCCATTTTTAGAAGATGATTTCCTGGAGGAACAATTCCTTTCTCCATATAAAATATACGAGGACCATTGTCAAACGTTACCTTGGGTATATGTTGATGGTTGTTCTTACCATACCACTATTGATAATGAGAGCAGATTAGTCGCTGGCATTGGTATAACTTAGGTAAATGGATTCCCGAAAATATCTGTAGGTTTCAACATTGGACCAAGATCCAGTCAAGTTGCAGAACTAACTGATGTTCTAAAAACCATTGAGATGGCTACTGAACACGGTATTCATGAATTTGTGATCATTACTGACTCAAATTATGTGTGTGACAGTTTTGTTGAATACCTGCCAACTTGGAAAAGAAATGGTATGCAGAAAACTAACAACAAACCAGTCAAGAATGGCAAGTTGTTCTGCGAGATTGATAATCTAGTGGTGTCCAATGATTTAACCATACACTGGAAGAAGGGTTGTTCCAGAATTCTAGGTCCTGATAAGGAAGGCAATGATCTTGCAGATTAATTAGCCAAACAAGGAGCCATAACTGGAGAACTCCTTAATATCGACCACTTAATGGGTGCAATTCAGGTAGAAGCCATTACCAGAAACCAGGCTAAACAACAGAGTGAGCCTAATCTGGTACAACAGAGTCAGGATTCTCCTCGTGAGGACCTGATCACTAGTCAAAAAGAAGACCCCACTGTAGCCATCTTCTATAAACACAAAGTTCAGAGGTTTAATGCTTCAACATGCCTATGATGCCCCCACATCTGGTTATCATGGCGCCAAATTAACGTATGAAATATTACTAGAGGCATCTTTAAACCTACTGTCAAGGTTGTTTAATCTGTCCACAGTTCTAACCCACTGCACCAACGCATAGAGCGTCATTGCAGAAAAGGGGGATGGTAATGCCATGGTCAGATATACAAATTGATTTTATTGGTCTAGTAACAAAGTCATCAAGAGGTAACAAATACATGTTAATAGTAACATGCCTATTCACTAAATGGGTAGAGTGCATCAATGCACCTAACAATAGTGCTGAAACATGTGCAGCATTGCTCATCAACCACGTGTTTTCCAGATTTGGTTTACCCCCAAAGAATCGAATTTGATCGGGGGACCCACTTCACTAGCGAAGTGATGACCAAAATGTGGAAAATACTAGGGGTTAAAATAAAGCTCCATATTGCATATAGTGCTGCCTCAAGTGGTGGTGTAGAGCATTACAACCAGTCCATTGTGAAAATCCTCAAAAAGTTTGTAAATGAAACTGGTAAAGACTGGGATGTAAAATTACTTCTAGTCCTAATGGCATTAAGAGCAACTCCAAGTAGTGCTACTAAGATGTCACCTTTTGAGTTGATGACTGGTAGAAGGATGATTCTACCTCAGCATCTACTGTACCGTACATCAGACCAGAACTTGATAAACGCTGCCAATATGCATCAATATGTGGAGAACTTAAGGAAGCACCTGCAATATGCCTTTGCATTCGCTCAAAGGAACATAGAAAAGTCTGCAACTGCCACTAAAACCTATTATGATCTCAAAACGTCCAAAAAGGAATTTGAAATAAATGATAAAGTTTATCTTTATAACTTTGGGAGAGATCAGGTTAAGGAGAAGAAATCTCTTCCATCATGGAAGGGCCCATTTGTCGTTACTGACAAAATTTCTCCAGTCGCCTATAAAATTAGGACACCTAAAAATGATACTTTTATGGATAAATGGGTCCATATTAATCAGTTGTGAGCATGCCATCCTAGATCCCAACTACAAGTCATAGAGGGAGAATGAAGTGTCATATCCCCAGATGCACTAAATAAATATTGTAGTTTAAATATGCCTAGCTAATAAGAATAAAGAATCGAAAAATAACGGACTCTCTTTATAGAAGACTGTCTATAATGCATGCTGCCAAAACACTAACCAAGTACCACTGACTATAAGCCAATTCAAATATATGTGTCCTACATCTATTTAAAAGTGGAAGGGGGAATTATGTCAGGGTATCTGTGAAGTAACCTTAAACTACGGATGTATCATAGAATCTAATATTTCAATTAGCTAATACCTACTATGAATTGATTTAGCTGCATTGCAAACAAACACTGGAATGGGTGGTATCAACCCCTGCCTTTTGCTCTCAACAGCAGACTTGTAGAACAAAAGAAATATAGAAAGGACTTCTAAAGAAAAACAAACATTGGTCCCAAATTCTAAGAGATAATGTCACATCTAAAGGGCCTTTGATCATGGTCTCAGAAGAGAGATAACTTCTAAAGAATTATTGCTGGATAGCCTTCCCAGATTGAAATCTCTAAATTAATTTAGCCAAAGAAATTCATTACTTAGATCACAGGAACCCCTGGAAGGAACAGACAGTCCGTCTGCAAGACCAAGGGAATATACAAACTTACTCAGAGGATACAGCTGTCCTCATCTAAGTGTTAAATTGTCCCTGCTGAGATCCAATACACATTCTCAGTTGAGCATATGAACTCAAGTTACCTACAGACATGTGGGAATGCTGTGACTAAGTCTTCATATGAAGTTATAGTGACAACATATATATATAAAAATATATATGTATATATATGTGTATGATATATATGTATTGATCTGAAACAGTAACATATTAGATAAATATTTGCTGAGCTTGATAAATGGGTGTATAATAAAAGTATAAATGTTTATTTCAAAATAACATCTGTTTCTTTATTTTTCAGACAACAAGATGTCCTATGAATATTGGTCATAAACATGAATCTATGCACTCAAAAATTATTAGAAACCTGAAATGTGCTGTATTTATTTAACATGCAATATAATACCAGGATGTTGAATGTTATGATTCTGTGAAGAAAGATGGTTATCAGTGAGCTGCTTATTAAAATGATGCTAGCAATACTACTCCTATTTCATATTAAAATAATCACAGAAGATGGCACTATATTGTCCCATTTATATTAAAATTGTAAGTGATGGATACTGAAAATTAAAGTATTTGTTAAACATTTTAAAGGTTAAATAATTAAAGGGACACTGAACACACATTTTCTCTTTTGTGATTCAGATAGAGCATGCAATTTTAAGCAACTTTCTAATTTACGCCTATTATACATTTTCTTCATTATCTTGGTATCTTTATTTGAAAAGCAAGAATGTAAGTTTAGAAGCCGGCCTATTTTTGGTGAACAACCTGGGTTGTTCTTTCTGATTGTTGGATAACTCTCCTACCAATAAACAAGTGCTGAACCAAAAATTGTCTGGCTCCTTAGCTTAGATGCCTTCTTTTTCAAATAAAAATTACAAGAGAACAAAGACAGATTGATAATTGAATTACATTAGAATGTTGCTTAAAATTGCATGATCTATCTGAATCATGAAAGAAAAAAAATTGGGTTCAGTGTCCCTTTAAGCTGTTAGCAATATTGATAATGAGGCCGCATTTCTGGTTGTTTGCAGCCCCCTAGGGGATTAAAAATGGTATGACAGCCAAATGAATTGACTATTAGAACACATGCAAATCCAAATAACCAATCAATGCTCAGCTCCGTTAGGGACAATCAGAGACAGCTCCATTAGGCCTATCAAAATTCTGTGGGAGTGATTAAAGAAAAGGAGGAGGGATTCTTTATTTTTGGAATAAAGGCCCATACATCTCACTGCTAAAGGAGACAGACTAAAAAGAAGCATTAACTGTTGGAGAGGAAAATGCATAGGCTTTGGTGCCAAATATAATCTCTGCCATTTTTGGGGACACTTTCTTGAACAAAGAAAGATTAACAATTCTTGAGGTCTGTACCTTTGCACATTGTGGGTGAACCCAACATAGATGACCCACAAGAAACTCTGGAAGCTGAAACATTGATCTGGTTATTTGGGTAAAGTATAAGAAATTGTATATTTAATATTTTAATCAAAGACGTTTATAACTTTAACTAATATAAAGAATGTAGGAATAAATATTGATTTTAAATTGTTTTGTATATACATTTTAATTGAGGTTTTATTTTAAAGAATAATAATAAATTGTATTATAACGATAATATATACTGACAGATGTATATGCTTTCTGATCATTTACTAACGGTACTTCTAACTTAACAGTCATTTTACACTTGAATAAATAAAGCATGTTAAAAATATATATATATATATATATTACAACCATTTTTTTATTATTCTACTAGGCGATAAGCCTGCCCAGAGGGTAGTCTATTTAAAATTACTAAAAAAAAAAAATGAACAAAATTATCAAAAAAATTAATAAAATTATACCTTATCTAATATACCTATAAAAATACCCCCCCCCCCCCCAAATAAAAACACCACCTAATCTAAACTACTAATAACCATTAAAAGGGCCTTTTGTATGGCATTGCTCTTAGTTAAACGGCTCTTTTACCTAAAAAAAAATACAAATTACCCCATAACCGTAACCCCCCCACCCAACCAACCCCTCAAAATAAAAAAACCTAAGTCTAAAAAAACCTAAGCTACCCATTGCCCCTAAAGGAGCATTTGTATGGACATTGCCATTAAAAGGGCAATCAGTTCTCTTACAAACAGCTATTTTGCGGCCATAAAAAAAATTCTAAAAAAAAAAACACGCTAAAAACAAACAAAACAAAAAAAAAACTAAGTCTAACCCCGAAATAGATACATTTCCTTAAGTCCAGTAGCGAAGGTCTTCATCCTGCGTAGGGACATCTTCTATCTTCATCCAGACCGAAGGCAGTGTGGAGCGGAGGTGATCGTGAAGCTTACGCTGCATCCAGGTGAATTCTTTTGGCTGTGCGCGCGGGCAACATTCTTTTGGCTGCGTGCGCAACTGATGAAGATGACTGAGGCGTTATAAACGGGATTATATTACAGATATAAAACAACCTGGCATACCTGACAAATGAATAATCTTTCTGAACACATTAACGTCTTGTTTGCTGCTTAGTTTTCAATGGCCAGACCTCATCACCACATGCCTTATTTGGAGGAGGCAATTCATTACTGCAATAAATAAAGCTTGCCAATGTAATTTTGTTGGCAAAACTTACATATTTTTGCAACATCATATTAAATTTGATGAGGATAATTGGGGACAGATATGTATGGGTGTTAGACTGTGGAAGTTTGCAGTGTACACACACTGAATTGAAGTTACAAGAAAAAAGGGGAGGAATGCTGCATTTTGACTCCTCATAATAGAACATTTTATAACACTATTTTAAATTGTTTCATTTCACACTAAGAAAGAAAAAATGCAAAACATAAAACATTGCAGAACAATAACAAATGTGAGACAAGTGACTGAATATCTGGAAAAAAAGGCAACCACTCCTAAACCACAGCTTTTCAAATAAAATAAAAAAATAATAATTATTGTTTGGTCCCAATCAATCATATATGAGGCAGGAGAATTCCTATCCTGGATTGCATGAGGTGGGATTTAAAAAACAATTTATGCTTACCTTACATATACACACACACATACATATACACATACAGTGGGTATAAAAAGTCTACACACCCCTGTTAAAATGTCAGGTTTCTGTGATGTAAAAAAATGAGACAAAGATATATCATTTCAGAACTTTTTCCACCTTTAATGTGACCTATAAACTGTACAACTCAATTGAAAAACAAACTGAAATCTTTTAGGTAAAGGGAAATAAAAAAATAAAATAATATGGTTGCATAAGTGTGAACACCCTTTTATAACCGGGGATGTTGCCGAGTTCAGAATTAAGCAATCACATTCAAAATCATGTTAAATAGGAGTCAGTTCACACCTGTCATCATTTAAAGTGCCTCTGATTAAACCCAAATAAAGTTCAGCTGTTCTAGTAGGTCTTTCCTGACATTTTGATAGTCGCATCCTACAGCAAAAGCCATGGTCCGCAGAGAGCTTCTAAAGCATCAGAGGGATCTCATTGTTAAAAGGTATCAGTCAGGAGAAGGGTACAAAAGAATTTCCAAGGCATTAGATATACAATGGAACACAGTGAAGACAGTCATCATCAAGTGAAGAAAATATGGTGCAACAGTGACATTACCAAGAACTGGATGTCCCTCCAAAATTGATGAAAAGCCAAGAAGAAAACTGGTCTGGGAGGCTGCCAAGAGGCCTACATCAACATTAAAGGAGCTGCAGGAATATCTGGCAAGTACTGGCTGTGTGGTACATCTGACAACAATCGCCCATATTCTTCATATGTCTGGGCTATGGGGTAGAGTGGCAAGATGGAAGACTTTTCTTATGAAAAAAAACATCCAAGCCTGGCTAAATTTTGCAAAAACACATATGAAGTTTCCCAAAAGCATGTTACAAAAGGTGTTCTGGTCTGATGAAACCAAAGTTTAACTTTTTGGCCATAATTCCAAAAGATATGTTTGGCACAAAAACAACACTGCATATCACCAAAAGAATGGTGTCAGCATCATGCTTTAGGTCTGTTTTTCTTCAGCTGGAACTGGGGCCTTAGTCGAGGTAGAGGGAATAATGAACAGTTCCAAATACCAGTCAATATTGGCACAAAACCTTCAGGCTTCAGCATGACAACGACCCAAAGCATACATCCAAAGCAACAAAGGAATGGCTTCACCAGAGGAAGATTAAAGTTTTGGGATGGCCCAGCCAGAGCCCAGACCTGAATCCAATTCAAAATATGTGGCGTGATCTGAAGAGGGCTGTGCACAGGAGATGCCCTCGCATTCTGACAGATTTAGAGTGTTTTTGCAAAGAAGAGTGGGCAAATCTTGCCAAGTCAAGATGTGCCATGCTGAAAAAATCATAACCAAAAAGACTGAGTGCTGTAATAAAATCAAAAGGTGCTTCAATAAAGTTTTAGTTTAAGGGTGTTCACAATTATGCAACCATATTTTATTTTTTTATTTTTATTTCCCTTTACCTAAAAGATTTCAGTTTGTTTTTCAATTGAGTTGTACAGTTTATAGGTCACATTAAAGGTGGAAAAAGTTCTGAAATTATTTATCTTTGTCTCATTTATTTACATCACAGAAACCTGACATTTTAACAGGGGTGTGTTGACTTTTTATATCCACTGTGTGGATTGTGTACGGCTAGACACAATCATAAAAGGAAAGATCAGAGCAAACCTACTCTGGCTCTCAAAAATAATAAAATCTTGATTGAAGTGAAATAAATCCAATTTCCTTCAGACACCAAAACTCACCTCCTCCTTGCACCAAAGGCAGAGAGAATGACTGGGGGTTATGGGTAAGGGAAGTGACATTTAACAGCTTTGCTGTGGTGCTTTTTGCCTCCTCCTGCTGGCCAGGAGAGATATTCCCGCAAGTAATTGATGATGATTGACTCACTATATCTTAGTAAAGAAAACATATTTTTTTCACTGAGAAACTAAACCCACAACAATTGAGCCTATAAAGGCAATAAAAAATAAGCAACAGCCAAAAATAAATCAATCTGAGACAACTGCCTGAAGGACACTCTACCAAAAGCTGCCTCAGAAGAAGCAGGAACATTAAAATGGTAGAAAAAAATAAGCAAAGAAAAATAAGATAAGGAAGAAAATAATAAATAGTAGAAACTACTAACAGATGAAATAGCAAAAAAAAAAAAAAAAAAAAAATTCCAGAAAGAAAAAGCTAATATCCACTTCATGTATAGGTCCAAAAGGAGGAACCTGCAAAATCCTCAATACCAAATAAAAGGTTCTAAGGAGGAATTTAAAAAAAAACAAAACAGGCTTAATTCTAAGCCAGACTAGGACTAAACCATGAAAGTCAAAAAGATTAACAATCTTCTTATGGAACATAACTAAAATATAACAGAAAGCTGATCCTTCAAAAGAAATCACAACTAAACCCTTATCCAAACCATCCTGCAAAAATAGCAAGAAATATGTGAATTCAAAAAGAATGCCAATAAAAAAGGCATTCCAAACCTTTTAAACAACAAATTCCCCAAGTCACAGACTTACAAGTTGTATAAGCAACTAAATAACTGAACAAATAGTCCAAAGAAAGTCTCATAGAAAACATCTATAACATCTAAAACATCTATAAAACCCCACAGAAAAGCAACCTTAATCTGAGGCACAATAAACTGTTTGGAAAAATAACTTTTCAACCATGTTGTTGAAGAAACAGTCTGCAGGAGAGAAATACTGCCGAATGAAAAGAAGGAACTCGAACCAAGATACCATCCAAGCCAGAAAACACTGCAATACCCTGAGAACTAATTACAGATAAGAGAGTATCCAGAACCTAAGACAATATACTAAGAGCTGTAGCCAGACCAAAATGAAGAGCAACAAACGGAAAAAGCTTGTCCAAAAAAAATAATCTCAGAAACCGATGATGTTCCTAGAAATAAGAACATAAAAAGGTACCCATCCTTAAAATCTATTGAAGACATAAAGTAATCTCACAGAAAAGTTTAAATGGTTTACATTTTGAAAGTCAGAACTTGAGAAACTAACCTAAACAGCTTATAGAGTGCCAAGTAAATAAAAATATAGTAACGTACCCAAAGGCATTCTACTACGAGAGGAAACCAGTAGGAAGCCTAGACCAGTAATGAAACATAATAGCAGAGGAACTGGAACAGGAGTATATATCGAAGAACCAACAGGTAGAGTAAAAGGACAAGACCCTGCGACCCCCATGACAAGGCTTGTGACTAAAACCCCACTGGTGAACTATATGTCACTTACGATACTACAAATACATCACTCTGAAAAACACTGTACTCTGAGGGCAAACGGGTCTCAACTCTACTGGAGAACCCCTCTCTCTGAAGAATCAAATTCACATTTTTATTCTTTGACCACCTCCAGCAGAGGCAAAGACTAGACTGAGGAACTTGTGAGGTGGAAGGGGTATTAAAAAGTTATTGGGGATCTTTGCTTCCTCCTAGTGGTAGTAATTCCAAGGAGTAATGGCTCATGGACTCTGGCCACCTGTATGAAAGAAATTTGTTTCCAAACTGTAGCAATATATGTATTTCTGAGGCCTGAAAAAAAGGCTGAAACTGGTTGCCAATTTCTCTGTGTAGTACCAGAAACGGTCATCCCTCCTGATTGCAAAATCTGCAGCTATTGGCCAGGAAATCAAAGGGTGACATATATTCCTCCAGTTCTTTTTATTACTCAATTCTACCACAACAGGTCAAAAGGTTTCTAAATAAAAAATATTTGCAACAGCAAGACATCTACATATATGCTTGATATCAATAAGAAACTCAATTAGGATATTATTACTACTACTACTATTATTATTGCTGAGGTGGTGACTAGACATAGGTCAAGTTAATATGCTTTAGTTTATTCCCTGGTTGATTGCTTCTTTCCTTTTACATATGCTCATTATGATTATAGAAGATTAGTCTCCCTAAGGTAATTGTGGGAATCTAGAACTTAACCCAAGGGCCAATGTGCCGGGAGGGATATACTGTAGCTGCACCTCACTAACGATGCTCACACTAGGCTGAAGCATATGTCTGGGGTTTCTCATGTGTCTTGATCAAAGACGGAATTCTGTAATTTGGGGTCTGGATTGTTCTCCATACTCTATATACTTTAGGAAAGTTACGGTATCTGAAAGGCACAGTCTCTGCAAAAGAGGCTGCTCATTTATGCATATTACAGCAAACCTAAGCTTCCACAGATTAAATATTTCTTATAGTTTTAGGACATCATAGTCCATATAGTACATCAAAACCAGTCATAAATCATCATCATCAAGTGATAATAAACTGAGAACCTGGGGATTTGTGGGGGAGTAGGATTAAAGAGCGAGAAAAGCATTGGAAGGTCTGATAGAGTGCTTGGAATGATCTAATGAACACTATACATATTTTGTGTGTTTTTGGGCTCAATGTACCACCCACAATATGCGCCCAAAACAAGTTCTACATCAGTGGACATGGAAATTACTTAAGGGAATACTCATAGGTTGTAGAATACCAGGAGCAGCGTGTGTTGAACTAGTAAAACTGTTAAAACCACTAGCATATTGAGTCCAATGAAGTTTTACTGCATAGCTTTCATTTGAGATACCCAAACTACACCCAGAGCAAGAAGTTCATTAGTTCTTTGTAAACACATTTCCTTTATGGAGTGGCAGGGAGTTGCTATAATTTCCAAAAACTAATGCAAGTTGAAGTTTACAAAAAATATAAGGGGGTTACTTTTAGAGGACAGTTATTAAGTTGAGCGTAAGATGTTCCTCAAGAATCAAGTAACCAAATTGTGAGATAGGTGTTTGTAAATTGGTTTCTAGACAACAAATGGATGCATATTATAGTACTCAAAGTTGCTAAAAAAAATAAACATTCAGTGTGGTGAGTCAGATGTAATTTTAAAGAGATTTTAATATTAATCTTCAGCATTTGTGAGGAAATAAAAAGGTTTATATGAGCATATGGGATTATTTTTTGCCAATCTGAAAAATAGAAGCCCTATTTTATTTTCTCACTGGGATGTATAAGAAGGTAATTTGCTTAAGATGCTTTTTGAGAGTATTTTGTGCAAGGCTGCAGAATTCCCCATAAGTGAACGCCCACTAAACATAACTGTAAAAAAAGAATGAAGGGGCAAAAGGTATGATTATTTTGGTTCATAAAATCATGCAATTTCTCTCCCCTGTCAGCTTTTATTTATTTATTTATTTATAATAATAGAATTATTTGGTATGCATGATAAAGGGTATTATGATGTAGAAATTCCAGAAGTAGAGATCTTCTTATTTCAAGGTTTCTGAATATGAGGATCCTGTTCCCTCTGTGCAGATCAGTTCATGCATGGCAGCCAACATGAGAGTAATCAAAAACCCAGATTCATTTGAGAATCGTGCTTTGGAGTTTACCCCAAAATGCCTGTGGCATATCCTTTGCAATGAAATCACTTTCCTATCTGCACTAAAATACATACGGCTAGATCAAGAGTTTGGCGTTAGCCTTAAAAAGCAGCGTTGAGAGGTCCCAACGCTGCTTTTAACGCCCGCTGGTATTACGAGTCAGGCAGGAAAGGGTCAACCGCTCACTTTTCTTCTGAGACTCAAGGCTACCGCAAATCCCCTTACGTCAATTGCGTATCCTATCTTTTTTAATGGGACTTGCCTAAAGCTGGTATTACGAGTCTTGGAAGAAGTGAGTGGTAGACCCTCTCCTATCCAGACTCCTACCGCATTTAAAAGTCAGTAGTTAAGAGTTGTATGGGCTAACGCCGGAACATAAAACTCTTAACTAAAGTGCTAAAAAGTACACTAACACCCATAAACTACCTATTGACCCCTAAACCGAGGCCCCCCCCACATCGCAAACATTATAATAAATTTTTTAACCCCTAATCTGCTGACCGGACATCGCCGCCACCTACATTATACCTATGAACCCCTAATCTGCTGCCCCTAACATCACCGACACCTACATTATATTTATTAACCCCTAATCTGCCGCCCCCAACGTCGCCGCCACCTACCTACAATTATTAACCCCTAATCTGCCGACTGGACATCGCCGCCACTTTAATAAACGTATTAACCCCTAAACCGCTGCACTCCCGCCTCGCAAACACTAGTTAAAATTTATTAACCCCTAATCTGCCTGCCCTAACATCGCCAACACCTACTTAGATTTATTAACCCCTAATCTGCCACCCCCAACATCGCTGCTACTATATTTAAAGGTATTAACCCCTAAACCTAAGTCTAAAACTAACCCTAACCCCCCTCCTAACTTAAATATAATTTAATTTAAACTAAATAAATTTAACAAAATTAAAAAAATTATTCCTATTTAAAACTAAATACTTACTGATAAAATAAACCCTAAGCTAGCTACAATATAACTAATAGTTACATTGTAGCTAGCTTAGGATTTATTTTTATTTCACAGGCAACTTTGTATTTATTTTAACTAGGTACAATAGTTATTAACTATTTAATAACTACCTAGCTAAAATAATTACAAAATGACCTGTAAAATAAACCCTAACCTAAGTTACAATTACACCTAACACTACACTATCATTAAATAAATTACCTAAACTACCTACAATTAATTACAATTAAATTCAATAAACTAAATTACGGAAAAAAATAAACACTAAACTACAGGAAATAAAAAAATTTACAAGAAGTTTAAACTAATTACACCTAATCTAAGCCCCTTAATAAAATAAAAAAGCCCCCCAAAATAATAAAATGCCCTATACTAAATTACAAATAACCCTTAAAAGGGCCTTTTGCGGGGCATTGCCCCTAAGTAATCAGCTCTTTTACCTGAAAAAAAAAAGAATACAATACCTCCCCAACATTACAACCCACCACCAACACACTCCTACTCTAAAACCTACCCAATACCCCCTTAAAAAAACCTAACACTACCCCATTGAAGATCACCCTTCCTTGAGCTGTCTTCACCCAGCCGGGCACAAGTGGTCATCCGATCCGTCCAGAAGTCTTCATCCGATGGGGCAGAAGAGGACATCCAGACCGGCAGAAGTCTTCATCCTATCCGGGCAGAAGAGGACGCCTGGACCGGGAGAAGGCTTCATCGAAGCGGCATCTTCTATCTTCATCCATCCGACGAGGAGCGACTCCATCTTGAAGACATCCGGCGCGGAGCATCCTTCCACCACGACGAACTAACGACGAATGACGGTTCCTTTAAATGATGTCATCCAAGATGGCGTCCCTCGAATTCCGATTGGCTGATAGGATTCTATCAGTCAATCAGAATTAAGGTAGGAAGGATCCCTCAATCTCGACCCGTACCTGGGTAGTTTGGTATTGAGACGAGAGTCCATAAGATCTATCTCTGGCCCCATCTGCTGCAAAATTCTCCAGACACCTCGCGGTAGAGAGACCATTCCCCAGGTGAAAAGATTGTCTGTTGAGGAAGTCTGCTTCCCAGTTGTCCACCCCCAGGAATGTGGATCGCTGACAGTACACAACTGTGGACTGCTGCTCATTCCAGGATAGAAGACAAGTCTTTCATTGCTAAAGAACTTCTTGTTCCTTCCTGAGGGTTGATGTAAGCAACCGTCGTTATATTGTCTGATTGGAACCTGATAAACTGGGACGAACCCAGAAAGGGCCAAAGCCTTCAGCGAATTGAAGATTGCTTGCAGATCCAAAATATTGATTGGAAGAGAAGACTCCTCCTGAGTCCATAAACCTTAAGCCTACCTGGCACCCCAAACTGCTCCCCAGTCTGAAAGGCTGTCATCTGTAGTCACGGTCTCAAGAAGCACATGCCACTGGACAGGCGATTTTGACAAAGTCACCAAGAGAGTGAATCTCTCGACAGGCTGTCCAATACTATCTGTTGTGACAGGTCCAAATGATAGTCGTTCCACTGTCTCAGCATGCATAGTTGTAAAGGTCTGAGAAGGAATCTGGCAAAAGGAATAATGTCCATACAAGACACCATGAGTCCAATCACCTCCATGCATTGGGCCACTGAAGGTCTTAAGGCGGCCTGGAGGGCAAGGCACACCGATGTCAGCTTGTGACATCTCTGATCTGTTAGATAGATCCTCATGGATACCGAGTCTATAACCGTACCTAGGAAATTCACCCTAGTATTTGTGGTAAGAAATCTTACAGTTTATTTTCCATCGACCGAAGAAGACTCAGAAGAAATTACCAGATGAAAAGATGGTGCCTGTACCAAGATATCATCCAGATACGGAGCTACTGCAATTGCTTGAGTTCTGGCCACCGCCATAGAGCACCTAGGACCTTTGTAAATATCCTGGGTGCAGTAGCTAAGCCAAACAGACGTGCTATAAGCTGGAAGTGCTGATCCAGAAAAGCAAACCTTAGGAACTGAAAATGATCCTTGTGGATCGAACATGCAGGTATGCATCCTTCAGATCGATGGTAGTCATAAATTGTCCTTCATGAATCAGGGGAAGGATCAATCTAATCATCTCCATCTTGAAGGAGGGGGATGTTTAGAAATGTTTTCAGACACTTCAAATCCAGAAATGGACAATACGTTCCCTCTTTATTGGGAACCACAAAGAGGTTAGAATAGAACCCCAGTCCTCTTTCTGATGCAGGAACTGGGACTATTAATTTTAAGGAGGATAGATCCCTTACACAATCTAAAAATGCTGTCATCTTCTCTGGTCTTGTAGACAGTCTGGAGAGGATGAATCTGCCCCTTGAATTCTATCCTGTACCCTTGAGATACAACCTCCAGTACCCAAGGGTCCAAGGGTCCTGAACATACTGAAACCAAGCGTCTGAGAAAAACAGTTTGTCCCCTATTCGGTCGAATCCCAGATCGGGGGGCACCCCTTCATGCAGATTTGTTATCTGCTGGCTTCTTAGCCTGCTTGGACTTATTCCAGGACGGAGCAGGCTTCCAGGTACTCCTGGGTTGCTCAGACTTGGAGGACGATAGAGTTCTCTGGAAATTGCCGAAGGGAAGGAACGAAAAGTAGGGGACTACCGTCCCTTAGTTCTGTTTTTCTTATCTTGCGGAAGGAAAGCACCCTTTTCTCCGGTAACAATAAAAATGATAGAGTCCAGACCTGGACGAAACAAAACTTTCTCCTTGAAAGATAAGGAAAGGAGTCTGGATTTAGAAACTATATTCACCGACCAAGATTACAAACCGAGAGCTCTGCGAGCTAGAACCACAAAACCTGAAGATTTTGCGTTAAAACGTATAATCTGCAGATAAAGGAATTGGCAATTCTTAGAGCCTTTATCCTCTCCTGAATATCCTCGAGGGGAGATTCCACGTCAATAAGCTCTGACCGAGAGTCACACCAGTAGGTGGCGGCCCCGGACACAGTGGCAACGGCTGCCGCCGGTTGAAATGGTGCCAGAACAATAAAATAAATAGGGGACCGTCCATAGACAAGAAAAAACGGGCGGCCCATGGACTCTCCCTATCCAGAATGAAAGTAATTTATCTGGTAAGCATAAATTATGTTTTCCTTCCTAAGATAGGGAGAGTCCACGGCTTCATTCCTTACTTTTGGGAAAACTATACCCAGGCTTCAGGGGACACTAAATGAATAACGGGAGGGAACAAAAAGGAAGAGGCGGATCCTTTTCTGAGGGCACTACAGCCTGCAAAACTTTTCTCCCGAAAGCTGCTTCAGCCGAAGCAAAAACATCAAACTAGTAAAAATTAGAAAAAGTATGTAAGAAGGACCAGGTAGCCGCATTACAAATCTTATTCATAGAGGCCTCGTTCTTAACACCTTAAGGACCACAGCACTTTTCCATTTTCTGACCATTTGGGACCAAGGCTATTTTTTAATTTCTGCGGAGTTTGTGTTTAGCTGTAATTTTCGTCTTACTCATTTACTGTACCCACACTTATTATATAAAGTTTTTCTCGCCATTAAATGGACTTTCTAAAAAGATACCATTATTTTCATCATATCTAATAATTTACTAAAAAATGAAAAAACACTTTTTCTAACTTTGACCCCTAAAATCTGTTACACATCTACAACTACCAAAAAACACCCATGCTAAATAGTTTATAAATTTTGTCCGGAGTTTAGAAATACCCAATGTTTACATGTTCTTTGCTTTTTTGCAAGTTATAGGGCAATAAATAAAAGTAGCACTTTGCTATTTCCAAACCATTTTTTTCTCCAAAATTAGTGATAGTTACATTGTAACACTGATATCTGTGAGGAATCCCTGAATATCCCTTGACGTGTATATATTTTTTTTTAGTACACAACCCAAAGTATTGATCTAGGCCCATTTTGGTATATTTCATGCCAACTTTCTCACTGAAATTATTTACAAACAGCTTGTGCAAGTATGGCACAAATGGTTGTACATGCTTCTCTGGGATCCCCTTTGTTCAGAAATATACATATATGGTTTTGGCGTTGCCTTTTGGTAATTAGAAAGCCGCTAAATGCAGCTGCACACAACACACGTGTATTATCCCAGCAGTGAAGGGGTTAATTAGGGAGCTTGTATGGATAATTATAGCGTTATCTGCAGATTATACGTTTGAACGCAGAAGCTTCAGGTTTTGCGGTTCAAGCTCGCAGAGCACTCTGTTTGAAATCTTGGTCTGCGAATATAGTTTCTAAATCCAGACTCCTTTCCATATCTTTCAAGGGGAAAGTTTTGTTTGGTCCAGGTCTGGACTCTATCATTTCTACTGTTACTGGAGACAACCCAAAGTATTGATCTAGGCCCATTTTGGTATAGTTCATGCCACCGTTTGACCGCCAAATGCGATGAAATAAAAAAATTGTTCACTTTTGCACAAACTTTAGATTTCTCACCAAAAAAAATTTTTTTTTTCCCCAAATAATTTTTTTTTTTTAAAACTTTTATTTATAACCAATAAAGGGTGCAAAGTTACAAGAAGCCTCTCCAGCCCACCTCGCAGGGTGCGCCAAGAAGGCAGATACAACAATACAGGCAGCTGTGATTTCATACAGTAATAGATATGCATCTTCTGAAGTTTTCGGTAGGCAAACCATTGCTCTAATGGATATGGGTTTGCACCACTACATTGGGGTTTTGTAACATTATTAACAAACAAACAAACCTTCACAAAACAGGGGAGGCAGAGAAGGGGGGCAGGGAGAGGAAAACCGGGGAAAGGGAAAGGTAGACTGGTAAAGGGTGGGGGGGGGCAAACACACATAGGACATAAGACACAAAACAGGAGAGACAGGAGGCAAGAAAGGGGAGGTCAGGAGAGCGGGAGGGGTAGAGCGGCGAGGAATGGGGGGGACATAGCGAGTGTGTATTGGAATAGCGTATCAGGATGCTACACATGTATTTGTGCTACATAAATTAACCATACTGGCAGGTATGTTTAAAAAATCAATAGCTCTCCTGGTCAGCGTAAGAGATACATTGGAGCTCCCATTGATATTTAATTTTCCACATTTAAAAGTAAAGATGTTTACGGATTAACATATGTACATAAGAGTCTGCAATATCCTGAGTGTGGAAACCCATAAACCACCTGTGATATCGCTACACATTGAGAGGTTGCTCACATTTGAAGTTACTGGTATTTGCAGTGTTCTCTAAGTGCTGACTGGGGTATAATGCGCCTACATAATTAAGAGTTACTTATGCAACGTGTTTTGACCCCTCAGATAATCGCAGAGCTTGGCATGCTCGGTTGTACATTTCTACATTTCTCACCACCCCACCCACCGCCTCCCCTAGGGGGAGAAGATACAACTAAACAATAAGTAGGCAGCAACAATATTAGCACATTGAGAACTAAGCAGATCATTAGTACACACGAAACCCAGCCTGGCTTAAGAGAAGGAGAGCAAAGCCAGGTCATAGAAATCACTAGCTAGCAAGTTCTCCCTACTCCGATGCATTTTTGTCATCTGGTATGCGGTGTTAGAAAATAATGGCGGTTAGGAAATCTTTATGCATCACATCTAAATATGTGTATTGTTGCTATTTACGATCAGGCTTGTAGCTTCTATTGGTTAAGCTAATAAATACCTCTTGTTAGGGGTCATGGAATCACAATATCTTCAGAGCTATATTCTACTCGATATGCCTGATATATAAGTATAAAAGTGAGATATCTTAGTATTGCCTAGGTGGAGACACACCATCTTACGTTCCAATACACCTTCACTGGGCATTTTGTGTTGGATATACCATGCGGGCTAATAGCGAGGTAAACAGTGGGGTCAGGTTTGTCTCCTAGAATTTGAAACCAGATAAATATTGGAGGTGGGGAAATATTCATGCTTCCTAACCGGCTATATGTAATATCACTGTCAACGAATACAACCAGTGAGTGCTTTAAGGGGTCTGAATTGAGGATGACCTGTTAGCTGGCTAGAGATAATTTACCCAGAGACATAGGGCTAGAAATCCCAACAGAGAGATTACATGGTGTACAAATCCATAGCTGTGCCTTGCTATGATGGTTGTTTACACAAAAACTGTACAATTTGCAGCATAATGGTGTTACTAGCATGAAACATGTGAGTTCTAAGAGCAAAAAACAACTAACCAGGTGATAAAAATATCTATATGGAGAACAAGGAAATAAACCTCAACACACTCTAGAAATATGAACAAAATGTTAAGCTCAACATTAGTTGCTGTGTGATGCACTGTATGTCCGATACAACTGTTTAAGCTATCATCATACAGGGTTCTTAGTGACAGTCTCTTCTGCATGTGGACAGCCTTATTTATAAAAGTACCTGTAGCAAAATATATTTAGCTCTGTACGATACAATCTGCAAATGAGGTTTCTTTCACAACTGGAATACAGTGTCTATCTCAAAAGCGGAGTCTTATCCATCTCTGTGTATTTCATTCGCAGTTAACCCAAGGGAGTCTAAGAATAGCGGACAGCAATGTGTACAAATAAAACGATCAGGGGTGCAGCTGATCTCCAATGTGCCGCGACCCAATGACATCTAAAGTCATGCAGGAGCGTAGTATGATCAGACAAGACCATGATCCCAGTAAGGCGCAGTCCTCAGAGTTCAAGGTAATTTGAATCACAGCTCTTACGGTCATCTGTCAAACATTAGTCATTACCGGACAAAAAGACCTAGTTGACTTTACACTACTCCACATGTCCCAAGCTGGGACTCCAAAGCAGTGTGTCCCTTGACCGGTGCATAACAGACTGTTAGTCAACCGACTCCTGTAGCAAGCCGTACCTGACTCTGCTTCCACCAGCAGCACTTTCCAAAGCGATAGCAGCTATGCGGGTCCTGCAAAGCTGTGCACTTCTGATTCCTCTCTGCGCCTTCCCCAGCAGCAAGTGGTTCCACACTATATCGGGCAGACACTTTCAAAGTGTGGAGTGAACCGCGATCCCATGAGAGGGCATAGATCAAAGTGCCAATATCCTGCCGTCAAAGAGCTTTGCTATCACTATTCCCGGCACTGTAGTGTTGCGCTCAGTCTGCGGTTCCCGCTGTACTCCGAGACCGGCGGTTCCATCCTAGTATGTTGTCGGGCGGGGCAGAGGTGGTCTTATCAGGCTTTTTGGTGGTTGTCCCTCCGAGCCCTCTCTTTGCTCCATCTGCCTCGCTTCTAGGTTTATGTGAGCATGGTCGTCGCATGAGCCTGTTGGTAGGCAGCGCCATTTTGAAGAAGGCCCCATAATCTTGATGTCGACCAGTAGGGCTTGCAGGGTATACTCCAACTTGTTCAATGTTGGCGAGAGCAAGTCCCGCAGAGCCATTAAAATGTCCTTATGTCGAAATTTCGTTGTAGCTGGGGGGATCCCCATGTCTGTGTCAGTCTATAGCTATGTGGCAAAACTGCGCACACCACAACCTCCTCTCTCCTTGTGCTTTTTCGTCGTTCCGGGGGCTAAGAGATGTATGTCTTGATCCTTGAGAATGCCCGAACAGCTGAGACTGCTAAGGGCGAGCAGGATGGCCAAGTAGTGATCTTGGGATAGGAAAATTATTAAATTTTAGGCAGAGCCGACCTGACCCGCGACCATCTTGATATGCCTCCCACCGGAAGTCACCCCAAATAATATTTTACTCAATATCAAGTTAATTACTTCTGTTTCTGGTGTTGTGGCACAGATACACCATTTCCTTTATTATTTGGATGGTTTAACACCCATGCCCTGGTGACATAAAGGACCAATAGCGGGCGGAAACTAAGGACCAGTGAAGTGTCAAACTTTTCTACATATGAAAATTAAAGACACCACCGCAATGAGAGCCAGTTTCGAGAACACCAGCCAGTTTCAATGTACTTAGCTCCTTCCTTCTCCCTTTTTCTCCTTTTTTTTCTCTTTCCTTTTTTTTTCTTTTTTTTTTTATAAACTTTATTATATTTTGAGAATATACATAATATATAATTAACAATTAGTACTTAATAACCTTGAGGATGTTGATCAGTGATTACAAGGCCACCATAGTAGGCCTGAAGAACAATAATCTTCTTAAAAACAGAAGAGGGGGAAGAAAAAAAGAAGTAAAGTAATGACATAAGCAACCAATAAATTGGCCTAAGGGGGGGGGGGGAGATCAATTGAGTATTCATAATTGATTCTATTCGGTTAATGAAATCTGTGTCTTGATAAAGGATAAAGACTCTCCAAATCTTCCCAAAAGAGTTGTTTTTTTTTTCCTTTCTGATCTAAAATCATAGGCCGCTGTTATTGCGGATTTTATCAATAATTTCTTTACCTCATTAACAGAGGGAACTCTAGAGCTGATCCAGATGTTAAACAATAGTTTCCTAAGAATTAATATGGCCGTAATAATAAAGTTATTTTTTTCCCCCCATGAATCTCGAGAAGCCAGAAAAATTATGGAATGCATTGATAGATTTACTTTGATCTGTATTATTTGAGAAAGATAATACGCAACTTTAAACCAAAATTGTTTCACTCTTGGGCAATCCCATAGAAGATGGCGTAAATCTGGATCCAATTGAGAACATTTAAGACATTGATTTTTAACTTTCATTTTCCATTTAGCAACTCTTTGTGGTGTGAGATAGTCTCTATCCACTAGCCTAAATTGAGATTCCCTAAAGTACGTTGAAAGGCATAGAGATTGAGTTTTTTTGAGACTTCTCAAAAGATGAGTATGGAGATTGGGCAAGTTCAAAATATTCACCCAATAAGAAGTTAGCTCTGTTGAGCGTTTCCCATCCTCTGATACCATTAGAATTTTATAGGTGGAGGATAGAGACCATTTTCCTGACATAATGGTATCCAATAAGTGGTTATCTGACCATAATTGGGGAAAGTTTCTTGCGAGTTTACTAATGTAAACTTTTAGTTGAAGAAAATAAAAAATGTATGCTTAGTTTGCACTGTCGCAAATATATCTTGAAACTTATCAAAATTGTACAGTTTCTTTGATGGAATATGATTCCAAAGCTATTCGTAGTTTCCACAAGATGTTACATTGAAAATATTTACAGACAGCTTGTGCAATTATGGCAAAAGTGGTTGTAAATACTTCTCTGGAATCCCCTTTGTTCAGAAATAGCAGACATATAAGGCTTTGGCATTGCTTTTTGGTAATTAGAAGGCCGCTAAATGCTGCTGCGCATCACACTTGTATTAATCCTCGGTCCGTTCCACTTGCTATTGAGGCGATTGATGGCAGGCCCCTTCAGCCCGCACTTGTTACTCACGAAACTGCTCCGTTATCCATGGCTGTTGGCGCTCTCCATTTTGAAACCTTCCAGTTCCAGGTGATAAACTCTCCGCATTTTCCGGGTTGTTCTGGGTTATCCCTGGCTCCAAAAAACACAATTCCAGTCTCGACTGGCGCATGTCCGAAATTTTGTCGTGGTCTCCTATCACAGACATGACCCGTAAAGAGAATGATCCACTCCATTGGTCCCCTACTGTCATTAAGGCCTTTGAAAGTCTTAAGACTGCCTTTGCTGCCACTTCAGTTCTGGCTCATCCTAACCCTGTCCTGCCTTTCGTTCTTGAGGTTGATGCGTCTCAGACTGGAGTAGGTGCCCTCTTGTCTCAATGTCCTACGCCTAAAGGTTCCGTGCGTCCGAGTGGTTTCTTCTCTAAGAGATTGTCTCCAGCGGAGTGCAATTATGAAATTGGCGACAGGGAATTACTGGCCATAATTTTGGCACTCAAGGAATGGAGGCATCTTCGAGGGTACTAGCGTGCCAGTGCTCATTCTTACCGACCACAGGAATTTAACTTATCTATCTGAAGCAAAACGTTTGTCGCCCCGACAGGCCAGATGGGCGCTATTTTTGTCTCGGTTTAAATTATGTGGTCTCCTACCTGCCTGGTAGTAAGAATGTTAGGGCTGATACCCTCTCGACAATTGTTCCCTTGGTCCAAGGAGGTGTCTGTGCCTACTCCAGTTATACCTCCTGACAATATTTTGGCTACCATACAAACTAATTTGACTTCTCCCTTGAGGGAGGAGATCCTGCCTGCACAAACCAATGCACCTCCTGAGAAACCTAGCGGTAAGTGTTTTGTTCCTGAGAATCTTCAAACTAAACTTTTGCACACTTACCACTATCCTAAAGCCGCAGGTCACCCAGGCAAGAACCAAATGATTTGGTCTGTTGCCTCCTGCTCAGTTTGTGCACAGAATAAGACTCCTCGACATCTTCCTGTGGGTCTTCTTCAACCTATTGCTAATGCTGAGCATCCTTGGACACATCTTTCCATGTACTTTATTGTCGAGCTCCCTGTTTCCAATGGCAATACTGTTATCCTTATGGGGGTTGACCGTTTTTCTAAAATGTCACATTGCATTCCCTTGAAGTTGCCTACCGCTCAGGAGCTTGTTCAATTTTTGCCCGGGAGGTCTTCCATTTACATGGGTTACCCAAGGAGATCATGTCGGACCGGGGTAGCCAGTTTGTCTCCAGATTTTGGTGTTCCTTTTGTGCTCAAATGGGGATCCAGCTTTCCTTCTCCTCGGCATATCACCCTTAATCCAATGGGGCTGCGGAACGGTATAATAAAGCTCTGGAACAGTTCCTCCGTTGCTATATCTCAGATCACCACAATAATTGGTCTGAACTGTTACCTTGGGCAGAGTTTGCTCGTAATAGTGCTATTAATGCTTCCTCCAAGTTATCCCCGTTCATGGCGAATTATGGGTTTCAACCATCCTTGTTGCCCGATTCATTCATGTCTCAGGATATTCTGGCTTTGGAGGAGCATCTCCGGCAACTCCGTTCTACGTGGGTGCAGATTCAGGATTGCCTTCATCGTTCTATGTAGCGCCAATATTTCCAGGCTGATCGCCTGCCAGCGCCTTCCTACCAGGTTGGTGAGAGAGTTTGGCTGTCCTCCTGCAACTTGAATCTTCGTGTGCCTTCCAATAAACTGTCTCCCCGTTATGTTCGTCCTTTTGGAATACTCAGACGGGTCTATCCTGTGGCCTACGCTCTTCACCTTCCTCCTGCAATGCACATCTCCAATGTTTTTCATGTCTCCCTCTTGAAACAATTGGTTTGTAATCGGTTTACCACTGTGTTGCCTCGTCCCCGTCCTATATTTGTTGAAAACCATGAGGAGTATGAGGTCAGCAGCATTATTGACTCTTGTATGTCCAGGGGCCGCATACAGTATTTGGTTCACTGGAGGGGCTACGGTCCGGAGGAGCGTTCATGGGTTCCCTCCTCTAATGTTCATGCTCCCGCCCTCCTCCGTGCCTTCCATGCCCGTTTCCCCAATAAGCCTTTTGTCCTCCCGAGGGGGAGGGGTCATTGAGGGGAGGGTACTGTCAGGGTTTTTTCCCTGTTTCGTTTGCCATGTGCTGCTGGCAGCCATTTTACTCACCTCTCTTGCGGACTCTGGTGCATACTGTGTGATGCTGCTCATTTCCTGCACTTCCTTTTATGGCCAGACTGGTGTACATCATCCGTGTGAGACAGGATGCAGTCTCAGAATTCTGATGTCATCACTTATTATTTAAAGGGCCTCTGTTCAGTATGCTTTGCCCTTGCGTTGTCTCAGACCTGTTTGTGAGAGCTCCTGTGTATTACCTGACTGACGTCCATCCTGGTTCCTGATCCCTGGCTTGTTCCCGACTCTGTTGTTCTCCTTGTTCCTGATTCCGGCTTGTCTTACTATTCGCTTTGGCTCCTGACTCGGCTCGTCTGACTACCAGGTCTGGTTTTGATTCCTGGCTTGTTATTTGACTTGTGGACTTTTTATAATTTTTTGCTATTAATAAAAGGTGTGATTATTTTTGCACTTCTCGTCTCAGTCTGATTCCTGGCACCCTGACACTCTGTGCGCAGAGGCAATAGCCATTAAAAAGAGAATCTTCCAAGATAACAATTTATTGTCAACGGAATGCAGAGGCTCAAACGGAGTCTGTTGCAAAACACAAAGAACGAAAGGAATGAAAATTAGAAGATTGTCATCCCTTAGACTTGTTCTTCTTATCTTGAGGTATGAAGGCACCCTTGCCTCCGCTAACCATTGTAATAATGGAGTCCTGGCCTGGATCAAATAAAATCTTTCCCTTGAAGGGAAGAGAAAGGAGCCTGGACTTAGAAGTCATATCCGCAGACCAAAACTTTAACCAGATAAAAGAATTAGCGATTCTCATTGCTTTAATTCTGTTTCAAATATCCTCAAGGGGAGACTGCACCTCAATGAGTTCCGACAAAGAAGGTAGCTGCTCCGGAAACAGTGGCAACTGCAGCCTCCGGTTGAAATAAAAATCCTGTATGTTAATACATCCTTCTCAGAAAGGTTTCCATTTTCTTATCCATCGGCTCTCTGAACGAAAGTCTATCCTGAAGAGGTATAGTAGTACGTTTAGCAAGAGTAGAGATAGCACCATCCACCTTAGGAATGGAGCCCCACAAATCCAGTTGAGCGCCTGGGACCAGGACCAACTTTTTTTTTTTTTTGTGTGTGTGTTTAAAATCATGTCACAAAAAAGTGCACTTTATTTGGCTTTCATGCAAATACAAACATAATTTTTACACTACATTGTCTCCCCCATTTTTTTTTTTTATGTTTTCAGTTTATTTTTTATTTTATTTTTTTTTATTTTAAAATGCATTTTATTTGAGGTTGCAAAAATAATACAGGCAAAACAAAAACAACAAAACAATTTCAATGACATAGGGAAATCTCTGTACACTTTACAAGTTGAATGTCATTTTGATTAAGCAATTAATCAACCAAACGTGCAATTTGGAGTTAACCTCTAAATTTTCTATATAATATCCCCTTACAACCTGAGGTAAAATCAGAAATAAAAAATTTTCCCTTACTGAAACATAGAGGTCACTTTTGTACCTCCTAGTATAGAATTAAATCAGGGTAGTGACATTTTTTGGGGGAACAAAAAAAATAAATAAATAAGTGAATAATATATCAAAGTGGGCCACTTTTGGGCCCCAATTGGAAACTAGTAGGGTACAATATAAATTTGATTAAGGACAATTGAATGAACGTAATAAGGAGGTAGGGAGAGAGAACTTTCTAAGGGTCTGTCATTGATGTATAAGCGACTTGTTACCCAGCTGCAATAGTTAAGTACTCCATCTAATGGATATTGTTAGCACCGCTATGGATGGAGTTAAAGGCATGGACTTACACTGTGTGTCCCTATGAGACTATGTGTGGGATATGAAAGTGAGTCTATTAGATCCAAGAGGGACTTTTATAAAAAGAGAGCCAAGTGGGTATTCCACAAACGGAACTCTACTTCCATCTGGTGGAGAGATTTGGGAACTATATAAGATAGCGGTAAATAATGCGTGGAGGCGTCTTCACACTTAAAAAGCAGACTTGAGCACAAATGTAGAAATAGACCGTAGTGTAAGAAATATATAACTGTGACTGAGCAGACAATGCTACATCTATTCTCTATAGAGACTTACTGTCGATTAGACAGGAAAGCATAAAGCATTGGTACAACTTATGGAGAAAGAGCAGGCTAACAGAAAGAAAACAAACAACAACAAAAAACGGAAACCAGGTAGATGACACACGGAGCCCATTACCACCACCAAAGTATAAATCTGTGGTTCCCAACAAATGTTGCAAGGGCAACTTAACTTTGAGCAAACCAGGATATTATAAGTTCCGTTGATAAAACCCCCACCAGGAAAGTCTTGAATAAAAAAAAAAAACTTTGTGAACAGAAGGACCCATTGTCTAGCGCACTGGTCATCAAACAACCCATCACCAAAGTTCCTTATAAACATAGCAACACAAGCCACCTATACCTAGGATGTCAGTCCTTGTCTCTTCGTCTCGTCTAGCCCACTCCGTGTCTCACGCGGCTAGGAGCACTCTCTAGGCAAAATGCAAGGCCGTATAACATTGGAGCATTCACAAGTGCTCCACGGGATGGACCGCTTACCCCCTGCAGTATGTCCCCAGTTAGCCTACGCAACTGTTCTGAAGCATTCACCTTCACAACCCGAGGAAGGCAAGAATCTGCAAAACGCAACTGCCTCTGCTGAAGCATGTCAATCCCGTCTGCCTGGGTGAACACAGCCGCCGCTCCTGCACAGGGCCGTGACAGACACTCCGGCTCGAAAACTCCGACAGCCACAGCTGGGAGCCCAGTTCCACATAGCACACCGCTTCTAGCAAAGGTAAGGCAAGCTGGTGCATCGCCCACTCTCTCGCTCCGTATTAAAAGCCTTTGTGTGATTGATAGGGTTGAGAGGCTCCTGCTTGCAGATTTAGAATGGGTAAATTCAGCCACTGCTCTCCTTTACAAGGTTGTGGTGTGTCTCCCGATTTGTGGTCTCCAACGGACACTGCTGGTGGTTCAATGCCAAATAGTCCACTGCTACAGGAAGCCTTTGTAGACTCGATGGGATCAAGGAGCTCCGGTGTGGATTTAGAAGGGATCACCTTACTGTTCCGGTCTCCGCTTTCTGGGGCAGCACAATGTTCACTCCTGGGCTCAGAGTCCAACTGGACATCAGCTGTCGCTGCCTGTAAGTTATGTTTTTCCAGGCTTAGTTTCTTTCTTGCCATAAGTGTGGCTTCTGGGATTCCTGGGAAGCTTATGGTAGGGTGAAAAGTGCGAGCACTTCCCCATTCTCTTGCCAGGTGATCGGAGATACTTTTAAGTTGGTCGTCCAGCAGTCTTCTAATAGCAGCTAGCAGCGATGTTTCTCTAGCCTCCATTCTGTTCCTGAGTGTGTTTACCTCTTCTCCTACTACCTTAGTATGTGATAGGCTGTAGAGTATTTTGCCACAGAGGGCACTGGCCGCGCAGCAGTAACGTGGCGTTTGTGAGGACAAAAGGAGGCTTCAGGTAATGGGGAAGGCCTCAAAGTAAAATGTCCGGTACTGAGGGCTGGAGAGCCACACTACAAACCAAAACCCCAAACGCTTGGGTCAGAATGCCTTCAGTCAAGTTTCTCCACTGAGTTGAATGGTCTGTTGTCAGAATTTGAGAGCAGATCTAAGTCAAAGTGGTGAATGATGCAGGAGCTGAAGCTCAGTGCGACCATTAAGATGGCCGCTGCCCGGAAGTCCTCCTTTTTTTTTTTTTTTTTTTTAAAGTAGACGAGGGGGAAAAGGAAGATCCAATTCTTTCCCATTCTTTCTTAAAAATGTTCGCCATTTTAACCGTCACAGGAAAAGTCAAAAGGAACTTTCCCGTCTTAGTAAACTCTGTCTAATTTAGGTATCATAGGTTCCTCAGGCAGCGCGGCCTCTGGAACCTCTAATGTAGACAGAACCTCCTTTAATAAAAAAACGCAAGTGCTCAATTTTAAATCTAAAGGACGGATCCTCCACAGCAGGAGGCTTAGACACTAAGGACTCTGACCCCAAAAGTTCACCCTCCGAAGCTACAGAGGTCAACTCATCATCGGATAGCTGGGACATAATAGCTAAATCCGATAAATATTTAGATGACTCCGGGTCAGGAAAGCTACGTTTAACTTTTCTCTTGCGTTTGTTAGAGCAAGGTAATACACTGAGGGCCGCAAACACCGCCGTTTGTAACAGCATGTCAAAGTCTGCAGGAAGAAGGATTAGATGTGCTACTGGGAACTGCATGTGGAGTGGATAATGTAGCATGGGTAATAATCTCACAGAACGCCGAGTCCTGAGAGGTAGACAGCTCAGAGGGACTAATAGCCTTAGCAGGCTTGTCTCCCTTCTTAGACTTTATAATGGTGTTAAGGCATGTGTAACATAATTGAGTGGGCGGGAAAACCACAGCCTCCTCACAATATAAAGAGGTATGATTTAGTACAGAAGAAGTACCTTCTAACATCTCAGAGTCCTCCACAGCTCAGTTTATACCCACAGAAGGACACAAATAAAAACTTTTTTATATATATATATATATATATATATATATATATATATATATATATATATATATATATATATATATATATATATATATATATATATATATATTAGGGATGCACCGAAATGAAAATTCTGGACCGAAACCGATACCGAAAATTCAGGATGCCACTGGCCGAAAACCGAAACGAAACCGAAATGTTTTTTTTTTTTTTTTTTTTAACTACAGTGTGTGTGTGTGTGTAGCTGAGAGAGCTTGTAGGCGGAAAGCTCCAACAAATGGGCGTGGTCACGCACCGTAGGGCGTGATCTGCAGTGAAACTGGTGGAGCTCTACAAGGGAGAGCGTGGTTATAGCCAGACAACAATACGAGGTGGAAATGTGTTTTGTTTTTGGGTGTAGTTATCCGTGCGATAGGCGTGGCTGCACCTTATCGTCTCTTATCATATCTCCGCCTAGTTCCTGGTTTGGGTCTCACACTGACCCGTCAGATTATATGTCCGGAACCCCAAATGGAGTCTGCCTGTCACCTATCACCAGGACCACCAGACTTAGCTAAGACCTTACACAAGGTGGTTATAGAAAGTTACTGTGCATTTTTGTATACACTGTCTGGTGGGTGCTAATTTGTACCAACTGTGTGCGAGCTTGGGGCTTATGCATATATAGTGTGCATGCATATTTGACTCAGGCGAATAGAATGTCTACGCACAAGAGTCTGATGTATGAGCACTGTGTATAACGCTTAAACATATTCACTGTGTGTGCTTAGGGCTGTGTTTGATAATATCAAGTGTTTATAAACATGTTACTTATCCTCCTTTGAAAACTGTATTCAGAACTTTTCTTCTGGTTTCTTCTAAAAAAAAAAAAAAAAAAAAAAAAAAAAAAGGGCTGCTGGTTTCAAATATCATCATGTCATGGTACTTATGTGTGTGCTCTGTGTACCATGCCAGTGCTGTGCTGCTCACCCTATGCTAATGATAGGCATTTAACTCAATAGAACAGGGGAGGACTGTATATTTTTAGCCATATTGGTCCTCTTTGGGCCGAAATTGGAATTGCACATTTTCGGCGGCCCAAATTTTGGTGCATCGCTAGTATTATTCTTTATTTAGTTCTGTGTAACAGAATCAGATTTAATCATTTTTTATTTTTTTTAGCCAATTGTCAAAAAAATAAAGTCCTAGAAAACTATTATTATATGCAAAACAGTAAGTCAAGTAATTAACGCAAACAGCAGCTCTAAGCTGGCATCAAATTTGAAATATGCTACACAATAATTTTACCGAAAATAAAAGGCCAAAAAAACGAAATAAACAAAAATGCCATTTTCGGCCGAAACTTTCTGCGGCCGAAATTTCGGTGCATCCCTAATATATATATATACTCCCAATGGCTGGGGCACTCACCACATCCCAGACCCAGATAGTTAACAGAGGAAACGCTCTCCTCAGGATGAAGTCTCAGCTGAAATGGAGGAAATGAACATAAACCACATGCTATGAAAAGTACAGCAAGTTAATAGGAGCTGTGCAACACTTTCAAAAACAAAAGTGAAACCTGTTTATTCCAGCCAAAAACACAGTCTATGAGCCAAGAAAATAAAATCACACAAAGCAGCATGTAAATAATTAATACACTGATTAATTAACGCCAACTGTTCAATAAACACCCCTCAGAAGAAATTAACCCTGGATCCTATCAAGGTATAAAGACACACTGTGACCCTGTTATAGCGTTTTATGTGTAAAAAATTGAAACAATGTTACCTGCAGGATCCATGCTGTGGAACAAAACACAGCCTATCAAGTGTGACAAAAGAAAGCAGGGAGTGAAACTCGTTAACACTAATTGCTTAGGAGCTGTTAGGAGTAGTCTGAATGGTTTCCCTGCATCTCCAGTCTCTAACTTTCATCAATACTCTCACTGAAAGGTTGACAGGACTACTTAAAACTCCAGTCTTATCTTCAGGACTCTCCAAATCGTCTGACACTTCTCTGCAACCTCCTATCGTGAAGAAAGGCAAAGAATGACTGGGGTAATGAGGAAGTGGGAGGGATATTTAAGCCTTTGGCTGGGAAGTCTTTGCCTCCTCCTGGTGGCCGGGTGTTGTATTTCCCAACAGTAAGGAATGAAGCCGTGGACTCTCCCTATCTTAGGAAGGAAAAGCCCCCTCCAGCCGGAGTATTAGGCATGCTGCGGGGAACTGCATGTGAATCGGTTTGAGGGGATAGGGTAGACACCTCCCGGACCACAGAATCCTGAGAGGTTGACGGCTCAGAGGGACTAATTATGCTGGGGGGGGGGGGGGGGAGGTTAGCAGATATAGCTCCCTTCTTAGACTTTAGAACGGTACCCAGGAAATTGGAACAACATTGAGCAGGTGGACAAACCACCACCACCTCCTCACAATATAAACAGGTATTATGATTTATAATAGAAGGTGCAGAACCTTCTAACCTATAAGAGTCCTCCATTGCTGAAGATGCAATCCTACAATAAGGGAAAATTTAAACAATAATTCCTCAAGAACTAATTTTAATCCTTAAAAAGAGGCACCTTTATAACCCAAATGGCTGGGGCACTCACCATCTCCTAGACCAAGACAGTTATAGGACGCTCTCTGTAGGATTGCCAGAGTTCTAGCAGTAGAATCACAGGGAAAAATTGTAAATTAGCCGCACCAGATTATGTGGTGCGCAAAAAAGAACTGTCAAAGCTATTAGAAGCTGCACAACTCACAAAAACAAAAGTGAAACCTGTCTTGTTCCATTGCCAAAAAGGTACACAGTCTATTTGAGACCAAACCTTCACAAAGTGTTTCATGGAGAACAAAGAAGTACATATAAATATATATCCCCAAACTGTTCCAAACTAATCTCTGACATCAAAAGAGATATTAACCCTTAATCCTATAGAGGTTAAGAGGAGTCATACTGTAACCCTAATAACAGAAGTCCCCTAAATAGTAAAATAAAGCGGACTTACCTGCCAGGATCTATGCTGTGAAACAGATACAGCCTCTAAAGTGTGACAGCCTCGCTGCAATGTTCTGACAGGGACCTAAGTGTGGAATGGCAAGCAGTGTAACTCGTTGGTAATGATTGCCCGGGAGCTGATAAACAGTCTAGATCATTTCGCAGAAAACATTCCCTGCATCTCCAGACTCTAGTATTCATCAATACTCTCACTGACAGGTTTATATGATTACTTAAAGCTCCAGTCCTTTCTTGAAGGGAACATACCCATTTAAGGACTATCTGAATCTTCTGACACTTCTCTGCTATCCTCCTCTAGTAATGAAAGGCAAAGAATGACTGGGGATGGGGGAAGTTGGAGGGACATTTAAGCCTCTGGCTGGGGTGTCTTTGCCTCCTCCTGGTGGCCAGGTGTTGTATTTCCCAACAGTAAGGAATATTGTTGTGGACTCTACCTGCCTTATGGAAAGAAAACAGAATTTATGCTTACCTGATAAATTACTTTCTCCAACGGTGTGTCCGGTCCACGGCGTCATCCTTACTTGTGGGATATTCTCTTCCCCAACAGGAAATGGCAAAGAGTCCCAGCAAAGCTGGCCATATAGTCCCTCCTAGGCTCCGCCCACCCCAGTCATTCGACCGACGGACAGGAGGAAATATATATAGGAGAAACCATATGGTACCGTGGTGACTGTAGTTAGAGAAAATAATTCATCAGACCTGATTAAAAAACCAGGGCGGGCCGTGGACCGGACACACCGTTGGAGAAAGTAATTTATCAGGTAAGCATAAATTCTGTTTTCTCCAACATTGGTGTGTCCGGTCCACGGCGTCATCCTTACTTGTGGGAACCAATACCAAAGCTTTAGGACACGGATGAAGGGAGGGAGCAAATCAGGTCACCTAAACGGAAGGCACCACAGCTTGCAAAACCTTTCTCCCAAAAATAGCCTCCGAAGAAGCAAAAGTATCAAATTTGTAAAATTTGGCAAAAGTGTGCAGTGAAGACCAAGTCGCTGCCTTACATATCTGGTCAACAGAAGCCTCGTTCTTGAAGGCCCATGTGGAAGCCACAGCCCTAGTGGAGTGAGCTGTGATTCTTTCAGGAGGCTGCCGTCCGGCAGTCTCATAAGCCAATCGGATAATGCTTTTAAGCCAAAAGGAAAGAGAGGTAGCAGTCGCTTTTTGACCTCTCCTTTTACCAGAATAAACAACAAACAAGGAAGATGTTTGTCTGAAATCTTTAGTAGCCTCTAAATAGAACTTTAGAGCACGGACAACGTCCAAATTGTGTAACAAACGTTCCTTCTTTGAAACTGGATTCGGACACAAAGAAGGTACAACTATCTCCTGGTTAATATTTTTGTTAGAAACAACTTTCGGAAGAAAACCAGGCTTAGTACGCAAAACCACCTTATCTGCATGGAACACCAGATAGGGCGGAGAACACTGCAGAGCAGATAACTCTGAAACTCTTCTAGCAGATGAAATAGCAACCAAAAACAAAACTTTCCAAGATAGTAACTTAATATCTATGGAATGTAAAAGGTTCAAACGGAACTCCTTGAAGAACTGAAAGAACTAGATTTAGACTCCAGGGAGGAGTCAAAGGTCTGTAAACAGGCTTGATCCTAACCAGAGCCTGAACAAATGCTTGAACATCTGGCACAGCTGCCAGTTTTTTGTGCAGTAAAACAGATAAAGCAGAGATCTGTCCCTTTAGAGAACTTGCAGATAATCCTTTCTCCAAACCTTCTTGTAGAAAGGATAGAATCTTAGGAATTTTTATCTTGTTCCATGGGAATCCTTTGGATTCACACCAACAGATATATTTTTTCCATATTTTATGGTAAATTTTTCTAGTTACAGGCTTTCTAGCCTGAATCAGAGTATCTATTACAGAATCTGAAAACCCACGCTTTGATAAAATCAAGCGTTCAATCTCCAAGCCGTCAGTTGGAGGGAAACCAGATTCGGATGTTCGAATGGACCCTGAACAAGAAGGTCCTGTCTCAAAGGTAGCTTCCATGGTGGAGCCGATGACATATTCACCAGGTCTGCATACCAAGTCCTGCGTGGCCACGCAGGAGCTATCAATATCACCGAGGACCTCTCCTGATTGAACCTGGATTGAAGGTCCAAGGTGCTACTAGTGCATCTACTAGGGTCGCCTTGGGATCCCTGGATCTCGACCCGTAGCAAGGAACCTTGAAGTTCTGACGAGACGCCATCAGATCCATGTCTGGAATGCCCCATAATTGAGTTATTTGGGCAAAGATCTCCGGATGGAGTTCCCACTCCCCCGGATAGAATGTCTGACGACTCAGAAAATCCGCTTCCCAATTTTCCACTCCTGGGATGTGGATCGCAGACAAGTGGCAGGAGTGATCCTCCGCCCATTGAATTATTTTGGTCACTTCTTTCATCGCCAGGGAACTCCTTGTTCCCCCCTGATGATTGATATATGCAACGGTCGTCATGTTGTCTGATTGGAACCTTATGAATTTGGCCTTTGCTAGTTGAGGCCAAGCTCTGAGAGCATTGAATATCGCTCTCAGTTCCAGAATGTTTATCGGGAGAAGAGACTCTTCCCGAGACCATAGACCCTGAGCTTTCAGGGATTCCCAGACCGCGCCCCAGCCCACTAGACTGGCGTCGGTCGTGACAATGACCCACTCTGGTCTGCGGAAGCTCATTCCCTGGGACAGATTGTCCAGGGTCAGCCACCAACGGAGTGAATCTCTGGTCTTTTGATCTACTTGAATCATCGGAGACAAGTCTGTATAATCCCCATTCCACTGTTTGAGCATGCACAGTTGTAATGGTCTTAGATGAATTCGTGCAAAAGGAACAATGTCCATTGTTGCAACCATCAATCCTATTACTTCCATGCACTGTGCTATGGAAGGACGAGGAACAGAATGAAGCACTTGACAAGAGCTTAGAAGTTTTGATTTTCTGACCTCTGTCAGAAAAATCCTCATTTCTAAGGAATCTATTATTGTTCCCAAGAAGGGAACTCTTGTCGACGGGGACCGAGAACTTTTTTCTTTGTTCACCTTCCATCCGTGAAATCTGAGAAAGGCTAGGACGATGTCCGTATGAGCCTTTGCTTTTGACAGGGACGACGCTTGTATTAGCATGTCGTCCAAGTAAGGTACTACTGCAATGCCCCTTGGTCTTAGAACCGCTAGAAGGGACCCTAGTACCTTTGTGAAAATCCTTGGAGCAGTGGCTAATCCGAATGGAAGTGCCACAAACTGGTAATGCTTGTCCAGAAAAGCAAACCTTAGGAACTGATGATGTTCCTTGTGGATAGGAATATGTAGGTACGCATCCTTTAAATCCACGGTAGTCATAAATTGACTTTCCTGGATGGTGGGTAGGATCGTTCGAATAGTTTCCATTTTGAACGATGGTACCCTGAGAAATGTGTTTAGGATCTTCAAATCCAAAATTGGTCTGAATGTTCCCTCTTTTTTGGGAACTACGAACAGATTGGAATAAAATCCCATTCCTTGTTCTCTTATTGGAACTGGATGTATCACTCCCATCTTTAACAGGTCTTCTACACAATGTAAGAATGCCTGTCTCTTTATTTGGTTTGAGGATAAGTGAGACCTGTGGAACCTTCCCCTTGATGGTAGTTCCTTGAATTCCAGGCGATAACCTTGAGAAACTATTTCTAGCGCCCAAGGATCCTGAACATCTCTTGCCCAAGCCTGAGCAAAGAGAGAGAGTCTGCCCCCCACCAGATCCGGTCCCGGATCGGGGGCTATCCCTTCATGCTGTGTTGGTAGCAGTGGTAGGCTTCTTGGACTGCTTACCCTTGATCCAGCCTTGCATTGGTTTCTAGGCTGGTTTGGGCTGTGAGGCATTACCCTCTTGCTTAGAGGATGCAGAATTAGAGGCTGGTCCGTTTCTGCGAAAGGGACGAAAATTAGGCTTATTTTTAGCCTTAAAAGACCTATCCTGTGGGAGGGCGTGGCCCTTTCCCCCAGTGATGTCTGAAATAATCTCTTTCAATTCTGGTCCAAATAATGTTTTACCTTTGAAAGGGATGTTAAGCAATTTTGTCTTGGAAGACACATCCGCTGACCAAGACTTTAGCCAAAGCGCTCTGCGCGCCACGATAGCAAACCCTGAATTTTTCGCCGCTAATCTAGCTAATTGCAAAGCGGCATCTAAAACAAAAGAGTTAGCCAATTTAAGTGCGTGAACTCTGTCCATAACCTCCTCATATGGAGTTTCTCTACTGAGCGACTTTTCTAGTTCCTCGAACCAGAAACACGCTGCCGTAGTGACAGGAACAATGCATGAAATTGGTTGTAGAAGGTAACCTTGCTGTACAAAAATCTTTTTAAGCAAACCTTCTAATTTTTTATCCATAGGATCTTTAAAAGCACAACTATCTTCGATAGGAATAGTAGTGCGTTTGTTTAGAGTAGAAACTGCCCCCTCGACCTTGGGGACTGTCTGCCATAAGTCCTTTCTGGGGTCGACTATAGGAAATAATTTCTTAAATATAGGGGGGGGGAACAAAGGGTATGCCGGGCTTTTCCCACTCTTTATTTACTATGTCCGCCACCCGCTTGGGTATAGGAAAAGCGTCGGGGGGCACCGGAACCTCTAGGAACTTGTCCATCTTACATAATTTCTCTGGAATGACCAAATTGTCACAATCATCCAGAGTAGATAACACCTCCTTAAGCAGTGCACGGAGATGTTCTAATTTAAATTTAAATGTCACATCATCAGGTTCAGCTTGATGAGAAATTTTTCCTGAATCTGAGATTTCTCCATCAGACAAAACCTCCCTCATGGCCCCTTCAGATTGGTGTGAGGGTATGTCAGAACAATTATCATCAGCGCCCTCTTGCTCTTCAGTGTTTAAAACAGAGCAATCGCGCTTTCTCTGATAAGTAGGCATTTTGGATAAAAGATTTGCTATGGAGTTATCCATTACAGCCGTTAATTGTTGCATGGTAATAAGTATTGGCGCACTAGATGTACTAGGGGCCTCTTGTGTGGGCAAAACTGGTGTAGACACAGTAGGGGATGATGTAGTATCATGTTTACTCCCCTCATTTGAGGAATCATCTTGGGCAATATCATTATCTGTGGCATTACTGTCCTTACTTTGTTTGGACGCTATGGCACAATTATCACATAAATTTAAATGGGGAGACACATTGGCTTTCATACATATAGAACATAGCTTATCTGAAGGTACAGACATGTTAAACAGGCTTAAACTTGTCAACAAAGCACAAAAAACGTTTTAAAATAAAACCGTTACTGTCTCTTTAAATTTCAAACTGAAAACACTTTATTACTGAATATGTGAAAAAGTATGAAGGAATTGTTCAAAAATTACCAAAATTTCACCACAGTGTCTTAAAGCATTAAAAGTATTGCACACCAAAATTTTCCTCTGAAGAAGAAGGTAACCCATTATTTTATACCTTTGAAACGCGTAAGGAGAGATTTGAACAAAATATATTGAACTGTATTTCACAAACTGCTTGTATGCCGTTTTTCTGCATTTCTGATGATTCACCTTGAAATTCTGTACCTGTTATAATGCAACACTATGCCTAACTGATACCTCATATTGGATTGAGGTGATAGAATGCGAGCATATTTTACATATGAAATAAATATATGTTTTAAACTTGTACAACAGTGTTGCACTATCCTTTCCATACCTTTTGTTCCCTTATCTATATATACCACATTACGGATCACTGGGAGCTGAGGGAAAAAACTAAGCAAATTCAAAAGGAGGGAGAAAGAAATCTCTACCATACTAAGGAAGCAGGAAAGCAGTGTTTCTAACAACACCAAAGAGGCAGAGAAGCAGCGTTTCCAGATTGCTGGGGGACAACTATATTCATTAAAGACGCTTCCCACTTACCTCATAGGATTGAGGTCACATCTAGTAAGTGGGCATTTATTTACAGCATAAGTATCAGATATAAAACTACTATTTTTTCTACATTGTTTATTCTACATTATCTACTTTGGGACTACGAAAACCTGTGAACTTTGTGTATTCTATAACATCATATTAAGTGAATTTCTAGTACCTTTTAGAAAGGGAAACTTTTTTTCCTTTCAGGATATCTAATTGATCTGATTGGTACACCAGCCTACTCAAATACATAACTTGCAAATATATTTTGACACTGCTGTTTCATACGCCGCTGGTATAAATACTCCTACTAGATATATTATATAGAACAATCTATTTTAAACAACATTTTAATCTTTACTCTATACCTATTACTATAATACCACTATTAATAATATATTGGCTACTAATTTCATGAACAGTGCGCCCTAATACCACTCTCTCTAACAATAGTTCTCTCTAGCATTTGAAATAGGACAGTGCAGGGTGGGGACCCTGCAATTGCCCTTATTTCAGGTATAGGGGCAGCCAGTTCATCCTATTACATCACTAACTATATTCCTCTCGGGGGGGACACCTAGCGCTGAATTATCCTTTTCTCTTCTAATACTATATATATATATATATATATATATATATATATATATATATATATATATATATATAATTTATATTATATCTATATATCTCAAACAAACAAACTCTCTCCACACACTTTAAAAACAGAAATAAATATTTTTTTTCTATTCCCCAATGTAGCTGATCTTCGGATAGTAAGAGGTGATGAGCTTGAACATGAAAGGATCTCCCACTTTTACACATACATATCAGGCCCTCGTCAACAACTGCATACCCCAGGCACACTATCACCTTAGCTAGCCAGAAGGCACACTTCCCAGTAGGTGTTCTACGTAGACCCATCCAACAGTTGATCTCCCACTCTCATTTAATAAATTAAGATAAGTAGACTGGGACAGTACTATAACCCTTTGGACAAATACATTTTTAATCCTTCCCACTCCCTCCTGTCTGATCCACCAACACAATTAATGTTTTACTTTGAGGCTGAAGGCTATAGAGATCAATAGTTTTTATCTTGTGATGCCAGAGAAAAATAATTTTAAAATAAACCCATCCTTCATCTGGCCCACTGTACAATGGGAATAGTTGAGGACAATTTCCCTAATAGCTTAAAATTCAGCAGGGGAGTCAATGTAAGAGGGCTACCAAAAGGTTATTAAACACATTAATGCATTTGTATTCTACATTTCCAGAGGGACTAACTTGAAATGCACTTGTGAGCAACATATCCCTTTAAATAAGTTATTTTGAAGAACAGTGGCCTTAAATCTCTAAGCACCCATATTTTGACTATCCAATTTCATTGTACGCTGAAAGCAGACTAGTCAGGATTAAAACATTTAAGATGTAAAACTATAATTTCTTTCCATCATGTTTAGTTTTCCTATATTACACCATGTTATTTAATGTTTTTCTTTCGGCACCCCCCACCTTTTAGGGACTATAATTAGATAAAAATAAAAAATATAGCTCATCCCTTACAAAGAACTTTGCAATTATCCTCTAAAGAATCTCTACCCTTTGGGCTGTGGTGTGTTTGAACAAGCATTCCACAGAATACAAAGTGTGTTTAGCATGAATAGTAGAGATCAGACAGTCCTGACCAAACTGTTTGTTTACTTTATATATAAAAAAAGGATATATAAAATAAGGATATATATATATATTCTTTACTTGCATATGCTGATGCACAGATAACATTTTGACTGTAGACTGCGTAAATATTTCAAGCAAAAAAAATACCAAGGATCTGTTCTATGAGCATGTTGTATCCAATGAAATGGGATGAAAAATACTATGGAGAAATAATTTATCGCACACCCATAAACAGGCAAAGGCATGTGCTGGTATTATGGCCCTATATAAATAATTCAATAAGCTATTGACAGATGATAACAAATAACTACAAACTAGATTGGCATTACAAAAGGGGCAACAGTAATCACCCAAACTTAAGAGAAACGCTCAACAAACAAGGAGTGTACTTATCACTTTAAAATTGCAAAAATGTAAGTGAAATTAAAAACACTTCATAAAAAACAAATTATGCTTACCAGATAAATTCCTTTCCTTCTGGATAGGGAGAGTCCACAGCTTCATTCCTTACTGTTGGAAAAAAACAACACCTGGCCACCAGGAGAAGGCAAAAACACCCCAGCCAAAGGCTTAAAGGGACACTATACCCAAAAAAAAATATTTCATGAATCAGATAGAGCATGCAATTTTAAGCAACTTTCTAATTTACTTCTATTATCAATTTTTCTTTGTTTTCTTGCTATCTTTATTTGAAAAAGAAGGCATCTAAGCTAAGGAGCCAACAATTTTTTGGTTCAGACCATGGACAGCACTTGTTTAATGGTGCTGTCCAATCAGTAAGGACAACCCAGGTTGTTCACCAAAATTGGGCCGGCAACTAAACTTGCATTCTTGCTTTTCAAATAAACATACCAAGAGAATGAAGAAAATTTGAGAATAGGAGTAAATTAGAAAGTTGCTTAAAATTGCATGCTCTATCTGAATCACGAAAAAAAAAATTGGGTTCAGTGTCCCTTTAAATAACCCTCCCACTTCCTCCTTACCCCAGTCATTCTGCCGAGGGAACAAGTAAAAGAAGGAGAAACATTAGGGTATAAATGGTGCAAGAAGAATAAAATAAATAATAGGGGACCGCCCACAGACAAGAAAAACAAGCGGGGGCCGTGCACTCTCCCTATCCGGAAGGAAAGGAATTTATCCAGGTAAGCAAAAATTATGTTTTCCTTCCTAAGATAGGGCTTCATTCCTTACTGTTGGGAAAAATATATTCAAGCTCCAGAGGACACTGAATTAATAACGGGAGGGAACAAAAAGGAAGTGGCAGACCCTATCCTGAGGGCACCACAGCCTGCAAAACTTTTCTCCCGAAAGCTGCTTCAGCAGAAGCAAAAACATCAAACTTGTAAAACTTTGAAAAAGTATATAAGGAGGACCAGGTAGCCGCCTTACAAATCTGAACCATAGAGGCCTCGTTCTTAAAGGCCCAAGAAGAAGCCACTGCTCTAGTGGAATTAGCCATTATCCTCTCAGGAGGACGATGTCACACTGTCTCGTAAGCTAAGTGGATGACACTCCTTAACCACAAAGATAGGGAAGTCGAAGTAGCCTTCTGCCCCTTACGCTTCCCCGAATAGACAACAAAGAGGAAGATTGTCTAAACTCCTTAGCAGCATGAAGATAGAACTTCAAGGCGCAAACCACATCCAAATTGTAAAGTAAGCATTCCTTCGATGAAGGATTAGGACATAAGGAAGGAACCACAATCTCCTGATTTTTTTTATTGCGATCTGACACAACCTTAAGAAGAAAACCTAATTTAGAACGTAAAACTGCCTTATCTGCATGAAAAATCAGATAAGGGGGCTCACATTGCAAAGCAGAGATCACAGAAACTCTGCGCGTAGAGACAATAGCTAATAAAAAGAGAACCTTCCAAGATAACAATTTAATGTCAACGGTATGCAGAGACTCAAACGGACCTGTTGCCAAACCCGAAGAACAAGATTTAGGCTCCAAGGAGGAGCCCCAGATCTAAACACAGGTCTGATCCTAATCAGCAGGCAGCGAAACTCATCAAAGCCGATTGCTTGTGGAGCTGTTAATATATGAGTAAGGATGGTTTCGCAGAAAGACTCTCCCTGCATCTCCGGACTCTAACTTTCATCCATGCCCTCACTGAGGGGCTGATAGTATTACTTAAAACTCCCATCCCATGTTGAAGAGTACTACCCTCCATAAGAGACAATTGAAAATCTGACACTTTTCTGCCAACCTCCTGGGACGAAAGGAAAAAAATGACTGGGGGATGAGGGAAGTGGGAGGAGTATTTAAGCTTTTGGCTGGGGTGTCTTTGCCTCTTCCTGGTGGACAGGTTCTGAATTCCAAAAATTAATGAATGCAGCTGTGGACTCTTTCAATTTATGAAGAAAAACATCTGCTATACCTGGCATGGGGACCATTTGACATCTGTATTCCAAAAAACAAAATTTATGCTTACCTGATAAATTTCTCTCTCTTGTGGTGTATCCAGTCCACGGGTTCATCCATTACTTGTGGGATATTCTCCTTCCCAACAGGAAGTTGCAAGAGGACACCCACAGCAGAGCTATCTATATAGCTCCTCCCCTAACTGCCACCCCCAGTCATTCGACCGAAGACAAGCAAGAAAAAGGAGAAACTATAGGGTGCAGTGGTGACTGTAGTTTAAAAATAAAAAACACCTGCCTTAAAGTGACAGGGCGGGCCGTGGACTGGATACACTACAAGAGAAAGAAATTTATCAGGTAAGCATAAATTTTGTTTTCTCTTGTAAGGTGTATCCAGTCCACGGGTTCATCCATTACTTGTGGGATACCAATACCAAAGCTTTAGGACACGGATGGAGGGAGGGACAAGGCAGGAACTTAAACGGAAGGCACCACTGCCTGCAAGACCTTTCTCCCAAAAATAGCCTCCGAAGAAGCAAAAGTATCAAATTTGTAGAATTTAGAAAAAGCATGAAGCGAAGACCAAGTCGCCGCCTTAAAAATCTGTTCAACAGAGGCCTCATTTTTAAAAGCCCATGTGGAAGCTACCGCTCTAGTGGAATGAGCTGTAATTCTTTCAGGAGGCTGCTGGCCAGCAGTCTCATAAGCTAAACGGATTATGCTTCTCAGCCAAAAAGAAAGAAGATGCCGAAGCCTTTTGGCCTCTCCTCTGTCCAGAGTAGACAACAAACAATGCAGATGTTTGACGAAAATCCTTAGTAGCTTGTAAATAAAACTTTAAAGCACGAACCACGTCAAGATTGTGTAATAGACTTCTTTGAAGAAGGATTAGGACACAGTGACGGAACAACAATCTCCTGATTGATATTCTTATTAGATACCACCTTAGGAAGAAACCCAGGTTTGGTATGCAAAACTACCTTATCTGCATGTTAGATCAGATAAGGGGAATCACACTGTAAGGCAGATAACTCTGAAACTCTACGGGCCGAAGAGATAGCTACCAAAAACAGAACTTTCCAAGATAAAAGCTTGATATCTATGGAATGCAGAGGTTCAAACAGAACCCCTTGAAGAACTTTAAGAACTAAATTTAAACTCCATGGTGGAGCAACAGGTTTAAACACAGGCTTGATTCTAACTAAAGCCTGACAAAACGCCTGAACGTCTGGAACATCTGCCAGACGCTTGTGTAGAAGGACAGAGCAGAAATCTGTCCCTTTAAGGAACTAGCTGACAATCCCTTCTCCAATCCTTCTTGGAGAAAGGATAATATCCTAGGAATCCTGACTTTACTCCATGAGTAACCCTTGGATTCACACCAATGAAGATATTTACACCATATCTTATGATAGATTTTCCTGGTGACAGGCTTTCGAGCCTGAATTAAGGTATCAATGACCGACTCGGAGAAACCACGTTTTGACAAAATCAAGCGTTCAATCTCCAAGCAGTCAGCCGCAGAGAAATTAGATTTGGATGTTTGAATGGACCTTGGAGAAGAAGGTCCTGCCTTAGCGGCAGAGACCATGGTGGAAGGGATGACATGTCCACCAGATCTGCATACCAAGTCCTGCGTGGCCACGCAGGTGCTATCAAAATCACCGAAGCTCTCTCCTGCTTGATCTTGGCAATCAGACGAGGGAGGAGAGGAAATGGTGGGAACACATAAGCCAGGCTGAAGGACCAGGGCGCTGCTAGAGCATCTATCAGCGCTGCCTGGGGATCCCTTGACCTGGACCCGTAACAAGGAAGCTTGGCGTTCTGACGAGACGCCATCAGATCCAGTTCTGGTTTGCCCCATAGTTGAATCAGCTGGGCAAATACCTCCGGATGGAGCTCCCACTTCCCCGGATGAAAAGTCAGCCGACTTAGAAAATCCGCCTCCCAGTTCTCTACTCCTGGGATATGGATAGCTGAGAGATGGCAAGAGTGAACCTCTGCCCATAGAATTATCTTTGAAACCTCCAACATTGCCGGGGGGCTTCTTGTTCCCCCTGATGGTTGATATAGGCTACAGTCGTGATATTGTCCGACTGAAATCTGATAAACCTGACCGCAGCTAGTTGAGGCCAAGCCTGAAGAGCATTGAATATCGCTTTCAGTTCCAGAATATTTATCGGAAGGAGGGCTTCCTCCTGAGTCCATGAACCCTGAGCCTTCAGGGAGTTCCAGACCGCGCCCCAGCCCAGAAGGCTGGCATCTGTCGTCACTATAGTCCACTCTGGCCTGCGGAATCTCATTCCCCTGGACAGATGGACCCGAGATAACCACCAGAGAAGAGAATCCCTGGTCTCTTGATCCAGATTTAGCAGAGGGGACAAATCTGTGTAGTCCCCATTCCACTGACTGAGCATGCAAAGTTGCAGTGGTCTGAGATGTAGGCGGGCAAACGGAACTGTCTCCATTGCTGCTACCATTAGGCCGATTACTTCCATACAATGAGCCACTGACGGTCGAGAAGTGGAATGAAGAGCACAGCAGGAAGTTAGAAGCTTTGATAATCTGACCTCTTTCAGAAAAATTTTCATTTCTACTGAATCTATCAGTGTTCCTAGGAAGGAAACTCTTGTGAAAGGGGAGAGAGAACTCTTTTCTTCGTTCACCTTCCACCCGTGAGACCTCAGAAAGGCCAGAACAATGTCCGTTTGGGACTTGGCGATTTGAAAAGTCGACGCCTGTATCAGAATGTCGTCTAGGTAAGGAGCCACTGCTATGCCCCGTGGCCTTAGAACCGCCAGTAGGGACCCTAGAACCTTCGTAAAGATTCTTCGTGCCGTGGCTAACCCGAAGGGAAGAGCCACAAACTGGTAATGCCTGTCTAAGAAGGCGAACCTGAGGAACTGATGATGATCGGAATGTGGAGATAAGCATCCTTTAAGTGCACGGTAGTCATATATTGACCCTCCTGGATCATAGGGAGGATGGTTCGGATAGTCTCCATCTTGAAGGATGTGACCCTGAGAAATTTGTTTAGGATCTTGAGATCCAAGATTGGTCTGAAAGTTTCCTCTTTTTGGGAACTATAAACAGATTTGAATAGAAGCCCTGCCCCTGTTCCTCCCTTGGAACTGGGTGGATCACTCCCATAACCAGTAGGTCTTGAACACAACGTAAGAATGCCTCTCTCTTTATCTGGTTTACAGATAATTGTGAGAGATGAAATCTCCCTTTGGGAGATGAAGCTTTGAAGTCCAGAAGATATCCCTATCTCTAATGCCCAGGGATCCTGGACGTCTCTTGCCCAAGCCTGGGCAAAGAGGGAAAGTCTGCCCCCTACTAGATCCGGTCCCGGATCGGGGGCTACTCCTTCATGCTGTCTTAGAGGCAGCCGCAGGTTTCTTGGCCTGTTTCCCCTTGTTCCAAGCCTGGTTAGGTCTCCAGACTGGTTTGGACTGGGCAAAATTTCCCTCTTGTTTTGCATTAGAGGAAACTAAAGCTGCGCCACTCTTGAAGTTTCGAAAGGAACGAAAATTATTCTGTTTGCTCCTTAACTTATTGGACCTATCCTGAGGAAGGGCGTGACCTTTTCCTCCGGTAATATCAGAAATGATCTCCTTCAGACCAGGCCCGAATAGGGTCTGTCCCTTGAAAGGGATGTTAAGAAGCTTAGACTTTGAAGTAACGTCTGCTGACCAGGACTTAAGCCATAGCGCCCTACGCGCAAAACCTGAATTCTTAGCCGTTAGCTTGGCTAAATGAAAAATGGCGTCAGAAATAAAGGAGTTAGCTAACTTAAGAGCTTTAATCCTGTCTAGAATATCGTCTAGCGGGGTCTCCACCTGTAGAGCCTCCTCAAGAGACTCAAACCAAAAAGCCGCTGCAGCAGTAACTGGGGCAATGCATGCAAGAGGCTGGAGAATAAAACCTTGATGTATAAAAATTTTCTTAAGGAGACCCTCCAATATTTTATCCATAGGATCTAGGAAAGCACAACTGTCCTCGACGGGGATAGTTGTACGCTTAGCTAGAGTAGAGACTGCTCCCTCCACCTTAGGAACCGTCTCCCATTGATGCTGCCATATGAGACTCGTGGCAAACATCTTTTTGAAAGCAGGAGGGGGAGAGAACGGCACCCCTGGTCTATCCCATTCCTTAGTAATAATTTCCGAAAACCTCTTAGGGACTGGAAAAACATCAGTGTAAACAGGCACTGCAAAATATTTGTCCATTTTACACAATTTCTCTGGAACCACAATGGGGTCAGAGTCATACAGAGTCGCTAAAACCTCCCTAAGCAATAAGCGGAGGTGTTCAAGCTTAAATTTAAACGCTGTCATTTCAGAATCAGACTGAAGTAACGCCTTCCCTGAGTCTGAAATGTCACCCACAGATAGAAGCTCACCTGCCTCGGCTTCTGAGCATTGTGAGGGTATATCGGACACAGGCATTAAAGCGTCAGAAAGCTCTGTATTAGTTCTAGCCCCAGAGCTGTCTCGCTTTACTTGTAACCCTGGCAGTTTGGAGAATACCTCTGAGAGGGTAGCATTCATAACTGCCGCCATGTCCTGTAAGGTAAAATAATTAGACGCGCTAGAAGTACTTGGCGTCACTTGAGCGGGAGTTATAGGTTCTGACACATGGGGAGAGCTAGATGGCATAATCTCCCTCTTTTCAGTCAGAGAATCCCCTGGAGATAAATCTTTAAGCGCCATAATATGGTCTTTATAGTTTATAGAAATATCAGTACATTTGGTACACATTCTAAGAGGGGGTTCCACCATGGCTTCCAAACATATTGAACAAGGAGTTTCCTCTATGTCAGACATGTTTAACAGACTAGTAATGAGACAAGCAAGCTTGGAAAACACTTTAATAAAGGTGAAACAGCAATTAAACTGCAAAAGAGAGTAAAAATACAGTAAAGTCTTTGAAATTTTTACAGTGTGTGTAAGGGACTAAAGCAACATTGCACCCACTTGCAAATGGATGATAAACCCCTTAGGCCCCAAACCGGATTGAAAAACATTAAAAAAAACGTTGTCAATAGAGCACCTTGCCACAGCTCTGCTGAGGCTCCTACCTGCCCTCAAAAACGATTTTGTGCAGAAATAACCCCTTTGAAATGGTCCTCAGATGCCAGAGGACTCCTCTAGGGAAGCTGGATGTCTCTGTCTGAATTAAAACTGCGCAGTTAGAGCACTAAAATAGGCCCCTCCCACCATGTACTGGATGCAAGAGGGGCCTTAAGAAAATACTCCTAGGAGTATCTGACTAGCCATGTGGAAACTAGGCCCCAAATAAAGACTTATCTCCCTCAGAGAAAAAACGTCCTATTTATGAAACATGTAAAACGTTTTGTCACTAAGTAATATGAGTATTAACATGAGTATTACCGTGTTTTGTAAGCATGATCCCAGTCGCTGTTAAATCACTGCATCAGGCTTACCTCAAATACACAAGGCTCTGTCAGCATTTTCTAGAACTTATCTCTCTAGAAATAAAAATACTGAACATACCTCAAAGCAGGTAATCTGCAGACCGTTCCCCCAACTGAAGTTTTCCCATATTCTTCAGTTATGTGTGAGAACAACAATGGACCTTAGTTACAAACCGCTAAGATCATCAAACCTCCAGGCAGAATTCTTCTTCTAATTTCTGCCTGAGAGTAAAACAGTACAACGCCGGTACCGTTTAAAAATAACAAACTCTTGATTGAAGGTAAAACTACACTAAGTCACCACATATCTCTTGATACTTCCTTTCTTGTCGAGAGTTACAAGAGAATGACTGGGGGTGGCAGTTAGGGGAGGAGCTATATAGACAGCTCTGCTGTGGGTGTCCTCTTGCAACTTCCTGTTGGGAAGGAGAATATCCCACAAGTAATGGATGAACCCGTGGACTGGATACACCTTACAAGAGAAATAACATAATTTATGTAAGAACTTACCTGATAAATTCATTTCTTTCATATTAGCAAGAGTCCATGAGCTAGTGACGTATGGGATATACATTCCTACCAGGAGGGGCAAAGTTTCCCAAACCTTAAAATGCATATAAATAAACTGAATTATGGGTGTGGTGAGGGGTGTAACGAATAGCCAAGAAGTGGGGTGATAAGAAAGGAGCGAAAGCATCAAAAAATAAGGAATTGGAATAATTGTGCTTTATACAAAAAATCATAACCACCACAAAAAAGGGTGGGCCTCATGGACTCTTGCTAATATGAAAGAAATGAATTTATCAGGTAAGTTTTTACATAAATTATGTTTTCTTTCATGTAATTAGCAAGAGTCCATGAGCTAGTGACGTATGGGATAATAAATACCCAAGATGTGGAACTTCCACGCAAGAGTCACTAGAGAGGGAGGGATAAAATAAAGACAGCCAATTCCGCTGAAAAATTAATCCACTACCCAAAACAAAAGAAGTTTCAATTTTTATAATGAAAAAAACTGAAATTATAAGCAGAAGAATCAAACTGAAACAGCTGCCTGAAGTACCATTCTACCAAAACTGCTTCTAAATAAGAGAAAACATCAAAATGGTAGAACATAGTAAAAGTATGCAAAGAAGACCAAGTCATTGCTTTGCAAATCTGATCAACAGAAGCTTCATTCTTTAAAAAGCCCAGGAAGTAGAAACTTACCTAGTAGAATGAGCCGTAATCCTGCGAGGCGGGAATCCACCCAACTCCAAATAAGCATGATGAAACAAAAGTTTAAGCAAGATGCCAAATAAATGGCAGAAGCCTTTTGACCTTCCTAAAACCAGAAAAGTTAACAAATAGACTAGAAGTCTATCTAAAATCAGAATAGCTTCAACATAGAATTTCAAAAAACTCTTACCATATCCAAAGAAAGAAAGAATCTCACCAAAGAAGTTTTAGGAAAAAAAAATAATTCCTCCCTAATGTTGTTAGAATTTACCACTTTAGGTAAGAATTGAAATGAGGACAGCAAAAACCACCTTATCCTGATGAAAAAAATCAGAAAAAAGAGATTCACAAGAAAGAACAGATAATTCAAAAACTGTTCTAGCTGAAGAGATGTCCAAAAAGAACAATACTTTCCATGAAAGTAATTAATGTCCAGAGCAAGCATATGCTCAAATAGAGAGCCTGAAAAGCCTTCAGAACCAAATTAAGACTCCAAGGAGGAGAAATTGGCTTAATGTCAGGTTTGATACGAATCAAAACCTGAACAAAATGATGAATATCAGGAAGTAACACTGCCTTATCCAGAGGAAAAATCAGAAAAGGATATTCACAAAAAAGAGCAGATAACTCAAAAACTCTTCTAGCAGAAGAAATAACCAAAAGGAACAATACTTTTCCAAGAAAGTAATTTAATGTTCAGAGAATGCATAGGCTCAAACGGAGGAGCCTGTAAAAGCCCTCAGCACCATATTGAGACTCCAAAGAGGACAGATTGAATTAATGACAGGCTTGATACGGACCAAAGCCTGTACAAAACAATGAATATCAGGATGATTAGCAATCTTTCTGTGAAAAAAGAACAGAAAGAGTAGAGATTTGTCCTATCAAAGAACTGAAGACAACACCTTATCCAAACCAACCTGAAAAAATTATAAAATTCTATGAATTTTAAAAGAATGCCAAGAAAAGTAGGTCTTCCAGACTCGATAATAAATCTTTCTAGAGACAGATTTACGAGCCTGAAACATAGTAATAATCAATGAGTCAGAGAAACCTCTATGACTAAAAATCAAGCGTTCAATCTTCATCCCTTCAAATTTAATGATTTGAGATCCTGATGGAAAAAATGGGCCTTGAGAAAGAAGGTCTGGTTTAAACGGAAGTGTCCAAGGTTGGCAACTGGCCATCCGAATGAGATCCGCATACCAAAACCTGAGAGGCCATGCTGGAGCCACCAGCAGAACAAACAAATACTCCATAAGAATTTTAGAAATCACTTTGGAAGAAGAACTAGAGGCGGAAAGAAATAGGCAAAAAGATAATTCCAAAGAAATGTCAATGCATACACTACTTCCGCCTGAAGATCCCCGGACCTGAATAGGCCCCTGGGAAGTTCTTTATTCAGATGAGATGCCAACAGATCTATTTCTAGAAATGTTCACATCTGAAAAATTGAAAAACATATCTGGGTATGAGAGACCATTCTCCCTGATGTAAAGCTTGATTAACAGAGATAATCCGCTTCCCAAATATCTATACCTGGGGAAAAAACCACAGAATTTAGATAGGAGCTGGATTTAGCCCAAGCTAATATCAGAGACACTTCTGTCACAGCCTAAGGACTGATAGTCCCACCCTGATGATTGACATACACCATAGTTGTGATATTGTCTGAAAGACAATAAACGTCTCTTCTTCAAAAAGAAACTAACTGAAAAACTCTGAGAATGCACGGAGTTCTAAAATATCAAATGGTAATCTCGCCTCCTGAGATTTCCAAACCCCTTGTGCTGACAGAGATCCTCAGACAGCCTCCCAACCAAAAAGACTCACATCTGTAGAGATCATGGTCCAGGTTGAAAGAAACGAAGAGACCTGTAGAACTAAATGATGGTGATCTTAACCACCAAATCAAGATAGATAAATATTAGGATTCGAAGATTTAAAATGTGAAATTCTAGAATCCCTGCACCATAATTCAGCATAATAAACTGGAAAGGTTCTTTCTATTGAAAATGAGCATAGGGAATTGAATCCAATGCTGTGGTCATAAGACCTAAAACTTCTATGCATATATAGCAACTGAAGGAAATAAGAGACTAAAGGTACCGACAGACGGAACCCAATAAAAATTATCCCTTGTCTGATAGAGACAAAGACAGTGACACAAACTATCTGGAAACCTAAAAAAGGTGACCCTTGTGTGAGGAATCAAGAGCTTTTGAAAAAAAGAACCTCTAACTATGTCTTGGAAGAACAAAGTGAATCATATGAGATTCCGCATAATCAGAAAATAATCTGAATGAAAACAGAAAAATTAAAATATGCATTTATTGTATCTAATGAAAACAAATAATGCTATCACTGACCAATAAAAGGCAGAATAGTTTGAATAAAAACCCCAGAAGATTCCAGGTCTGAGCAGCGCTTGAACCCCACGGGTGATCAGCCATGCTTCAACAGTACCCAAAATATATAGGACCGAAGCACACTTAAATAAAGTGTTAGCCTTACTGGAATAGCTGGAATATAATAGAGAAAAAAGACTTCTCACAGACGGTTAATTCTGAACTTATTCTGTACCCAAAATCTCAAAGAAATTTGGACCGAATAGAACCAAATAAATTTCAAAAAAGTCTTAACCTGCCCCTTACCAGCCGAGCTGGAATACGGCACGTACATCGCAATTTTAGGGAGCTGATTTTGAACTGAAAAATTTCCAATTAAAAACATGTTAGTTGGGAAAGAATTCAGGAATTCGTTCCTTAATAAGAACAACCAAACTAATATAAGCTTAAAGTTTTAGTCTTAGAACGCAATCTTGAAGCCCAGAGTAACAGTTAAGAATTCAATCCAATTATAAAACAAATAATTGATTATCTTAGAACAAAAGAAATATGGATTTTTAGAAATCACAAAATTCTTCTAGCTAAAACAGCTAAAGACATAGATTAAACCTCATTTGCGAAAATATTCAATAAAATGAAGACACAAATGAAATTATTAGCATGATAGTCCAGTTAAAGGACCAGTCAATATACTGGACTTGCATAATCAATAAATGCAAAACAACAAGACAAATGCAACAGCACCTAGTCTAGTAAATTTTGTCCCTTTAACAATGCTAAAATAAATCATAAACTGATACTTGATCTTAAAGTAAACAGAAAAAATTAAGCAATTGCAACATCATCCAAATAAATCACAGGTCCAAGAAAAGTACCTGAAACTAAATAATTTTCCATAAATAAGATACAACCATTGAAAGGAAAATAAATACTATTTTGCTATAGAAACAATAGCATAATTAGTAGGAGTATAGATAGCCCCAATAAATTGGAGAACCCTCAAAATTGAATTTAACTGCCGGCACAGAATATAGTTTAAAACCTTTGAAAAAGGGAATAAAAGAAAATTCTCAGCCTATTCCATTCCCTAGTATGAGGAACTGGAAAAAAACCTCTGAAAACACAGAAGAATAAATAAGCAGAAATAAAATGTTAGCTAGTCTTGAAAAAGAACTAGTTACCTTAATATCCAAAATAATCAACACCTTTTCAACAAAGAACAAATGTACTTTAATAAAAAAATTAGATTTGTTAGTGTCAATATCTGATGAAGAAAATTCTGAATGAGAAAAAAACATCAGAGAAGGATAAATTAGTATGTTGTTGGACATTTGAAACTTCAATAATTAAAAAAGAAGTTTGAAAAAGACCTAAAATTTTTTATTAGAATGCACAAAGTCAGACAAAGCCTTTAAAATAGAATCAGAAATATATTCTTATAAATCTTCTAAGTATTTCTTGTACATAAGATGTAAAAAGAATAGCAATATATAAAGCATAAATACTAATGGATTCTGCATATAAAAGTTTAACATGAAACTTATCAGAAACCATAGCTAAAGATAAACATTCATAACATTGAAAATAAATGAACTTAGCTTTGGTAGGACTGAACTCAGTCAACGGAATCCCTTAGTGTGTTTTGAAACAGGAACAATGAAATCTTGCAATATGTAATAGAAAAAAACAAAATTTAAAGCAAAATTATCAAATTCCTTAAATGACAGTTTCAGGAATGGGAAAGAATGCAAAATAATAAGCTTCTAGAAACCAGAAGCAATAAAAAAAAGTGAGGTTTAAATAATGTGAAGAAAAAAAGTGGAACAAAAAAGATGCCCACATTTTTTGGCGCCAAATAAGACGCCCACATTATTGGCGCCAAATATATGGGCGTTGTATTTGGCACCAATAATGTGGGCGTCGTATTTGGCACATCCTCTGACGCCGAAACCGACGCCCACATTTTTTGGCGCACAAAATGTCCGAATACGCATGCGTCAAAAAATGACGTTAACAGAATATAACTTCCAGCGTCAACTACGGCGCCGGAAATGACAAATTTTTGCGCCAAAAAAAGTCTGCGCCAAAAATGACGCAATAAAAAGAAACATTTTCTGCCCCCGCGAGCCTAACAGCACGCAGGAAAAAATGGTCAAATGAAATTTTTTAAGGTAAAGAAAAAATTATTTGAAATGCATTATCCCAAATAATGAAACTGACAGTCTGAATTTTAAAGGAATACTGATTATCCTGAATCAAGGCAAATATAAGTTTATAGACATATATTTAGAACTTTACATATAAAGTGCCCAACTATAGCTTTGAGTGTCATAAATAGAAATAAGAATTACTTACCCCAAGACACTCATCTACATATAGTAGATAGCCAAACCAGTACTGAAACGAGAATCAGTAGAGGTAATGGTATATTAGAGTATATCGTCGATCTGAAAAGGGAGGTAAGAGATGAATCTCTACGACCAATAACAGAGAACCTATGAAATAGATCCCGTAGAAGGAGACCATGGTATTCAAATAGGCAATACTCTCTTCACATCCCTCTGACATTCACTGCACTCTGAGAGGAAAACCGGGCTCCAGCCTGCTGCGAAGCACATATCAACGAAGAATCTAGCACAAACTTACTTCACCACCTCCACGGGAGGCAAAGTTTGTAAAAACTGAATTGTGGGTGTGGTGAGGGGTGTATTTATAGGCATTTTAAGGTTTGGGAAACTTTGCCCCTCCTGGTAGGAATGTATATCCCATACGTCACTAGCTCATGGACTCTTGCTAATTACATGAAAGAAATTATTTTTTTTATTTGCTTTTTTAACTTTAATTTTACAACCTGGGACTGGATTAGGTTTTTGGAAAGACATCTTTTGCTTTCATGAAGGTCTCTGAAAATCATTCTAAAAAAAGGAACTTTATTTTTTAAGTTTTTCCTTTGTGTTTCATGTGTTTAAAGGGACACTACTGAATGCATTGCAATTACAAAACATTTATGTTGTTTTGCAATAGATTATATTAGCCAAGTATAAACGTTATTTGCTGCATTTATTTAGCAATTTCTAAACTTCATCTACTAGATGCCTTGTTCGGAAGAGCCAATACAGACGTCTTACTTAAGTCAACAAGGGATGTATGTTAGCAAAAACTGCTTTATTTTGCAGTCTATCTGCTCTGCTGAGGCCAATTAGACAGTGCTAGCATTGAGAAGTCGGCAGTGTGCATTTCCAGTTCTGAGAATTAGAAACCCCACAATTATCAGTTACATTACATGAAAAAGAGGTAAAATAAATAAAAGTATATTGCAAGGATGTTTTGTTTTTTTACACATGCACATCTGTATTACAATCTCAAGTGTGTTTGCTGTCCTTTTAGAGGGATAGAAAGGTCAAATTTTAAAATGTGCATGGGTGCATTTATATTTTAAATTGAAACATTTTTGCAATATACTGTACTTCCAATAGCAGAAATACTTTTAGTATAAGTCAGAGTTCTTCAAACCACAGGTCGGGACCCAATACTGGGTCACAAAACCATGTATACTGGGTCGCGACTTGTGTGTGTGTGTTGTATTAGAGTGTGTATAATGTGTGTGTGTGTTTTATGAGAGTGAGTAGTTTGTGTGTGTGTGTGTTTTATGAAAGTGTGTGTGTGTGTCAGGGCCGGCTCAACCATGGGACCAAGTGGGTCCAATGGACCCAGGCAGCACTTAATAAAGGGGCAGCACTTCATTGACTGGGTCAATCATTGTCAGACCCAGACCACTTATGTGTCTCCGTGGGGGAAGTTGCAGGTTCCCAGCAGTATAACCTCCTCATGCACAAAGACACAAAACTGGTCAGAGGCAATATTAAAGGTGGGACAAGGGCATCTCTGTTCCCTAACTACCTTTACACTTATTGCACAATTGTTCATAAACATTAATTGCATGCAGGCAGGCTTAGTAAGGTCAACGGCCAGGCTAATAGGTTGATATGCTAATCAGTAATGTTACTACTGGGGGGGGGGGTCATTTCATTCTCGGACCCAGACAGCAATATAGCTTGAGCTGGCCCTGGTGTGTGTGTGTGGTGTCTGTATGGGTTGTATGAGCGTGTGTTATATTAGAGAGTGTGTGTGGTGTGTTTGTGTTTTATGAAAGTATGTAGATTGCATGTGTGTTATATGAGAGTGTATGTGGTATGTATGTAGTGAATTGTGTGTGGGTTGTATGAGAGTGTGTTTGTTGTCTGTGTGTGTTGTATGAGATTGAGTGTATGTTATATAGTCAAGTGTAACTACAATCAGAAATAAAGTACATGCATATTTTAGTCACTTTGCCGAAAATTGCACCTATCTTGTAGTATATTACTTTAGACATTTTCAGAACAAGCATAAAAATAGGGTCGCAAAGGTATTTGGTATTATGGCACTGGGTCTTGGGAAAAAAACGTTTGAAGAACCCTGGTATAAGTTATAACCGTCTTTAAGTGGCATACGCACATATGCAGTGAGCACCCCATGTATCAGCATTTAAACACCATACATTCTCAGAGAGTCAGCAGTGGCTTGTATGACAGAAATAAAATTTTAACTGCCAAATACACACGACCACCAGCTCTCTGAGCAGACAGTGTTTTAATCCAGACCCTCTAGCAACACATAACATATACGTGTGCCGCTGTAACAGTAATAACTTCTATTAGACACATTTTTGTTAATGGAAGTAAATTGCAAAATGTATCTATTTAAAACTGAAATGCATCCATGCACATTTCAATTTTGACTTTTCTATCCCTTAAACTAATTTTGGTGTGTGTGTGTGCGCGAGCACACATGAGTATGTCACATATGACATAATATTTATTAAAGTAAAAACCGTTTAAAATATTTAGAGAAAAAATGTATTTTACATAAAGTCCGTGTTCTTCCTTATCCTTCATCAGAGCAGTATCTAAGGTCCATCTACTTGAAAGGAGAAGCCAGAGCTTCACGAGAGCTAGGTAGTCATGGTTTCAAAAATGTTAGTTCTGGCTCCTACCTTTTCGGTTTCTTTTACATATATCCCTGAGTAATAAAAATACATGACCATCATGTTCTGAGTTATGATTTCAAATAAATATATCCACAACTAGCTTAGATCACATTCAAACTTTATATTTCTGAAAGCTGGCAAGAAAATAAAACAATAACTGTTCTTATACTATACTATGGAAAAGAACAGAGGTAGACCAACAAAAAGGGGGCCAAAGAAGGTCCGCCCACTGTAATTGTACAGTCTATGAGGTAAGAAAGCTTTTTTACATTTTTAAATGCTTGAAAACAATTTATTAATAATAATAATAATAATAATAATAATAATAATAATAATATTTTAGTACATGTGAAAATTATATGAAAACAGAATTTATGTTTACCTGATAAATCTTTCTCCTACGGTGTGTCCGGTCCACGGCTTCATCCTTACTTGTGGGATATTCTCATTCCCTACAGGAAGTGGCAAAGAGAGCACAACAGCAGAGCTGTCCATATAGCTCCCCCTCTAGCTCCGCCCCCCAGTCATTCGACCGACGGTCAGGAGAAAAAGGAGAACCATAGGGTGAAGTGGTGACTGTAGTGTATAAAAACAAAAATTTTAAACCTGACTAAAAGCCAGGGCGGGCCGTGGACCGGACACACCGTAGGAGAAAGAAATTTATCAGGTAAACATAAATTCTGTTTTCTCCTACATTGGTGTGTCCGGTCCACAGCTTCATCCTTACTTGTGGGAACCAATACCAAAGCTTTAGGACACGGATGAAGGGAGGGAACAAGTCAGGTAACCTAAACGGAAGGCACCACTGCTTGCAAAACCTTTCTCCCAAAAATAGCCTCCGAAGAAGCATAAGTATCAAATTTGTAAAATTTGGCAAAAGTATGCAGAGAAGACCACGTCACTGCCTTACAGATCTGTTCAACAGAAGCCTCATTGAAGGCCCATGTGGAAGCCACAGCTCTAGTAGAATGAGCAGTAATTCGTTCAGGAGGCTGCCGTCCGGCAGTCTCATAAGCCAATCGGATGATGCTTTTTAACCAGAAGGAAAGAGGTAGCAGTAGCTTTCTGACCTCTCCTCTTACCAGAATAGACGACAAACAATGAAGATGTCTGTCTGAAATCCTTTGTTGCTTCTAGATAGAATTTTAAAGCACGAACCACATCTAGATTGTGTAACAAACGTTCCTTTTTGGAAACTGGATTAGGACACAGAGAAGGAACAACTATTTCCTGGTTAATATTCCTATTGGAAACCACCTTCGGAAGAAAACCAGGTTTGGTACGTAAAACGACCTTATCTGTATGGAACACCAGATAGGGTGAATTACACTGCAAAGCAGACAATTCGGAAACTCTTCTAGCAGAAGAAATAGCAACCAAAAACAAAACTTTCCAAGAAAGTAACTTAATATCTATGGAATGTAAAGGTTCAAACGGAACCCCCTGAAGAACTGAAAGAACTAAATTTAGACTCCATGGAGGAGTCACAGGTCTGTAGACAGGCTTAATTCTGACCTACGCCTGTACGAACGCCTGAACATCTGGCACAGCTGCCAGACGTTTGTGTAACAAGACAGACAGAGCAGATATCTGTCCCTTTAAAGAACTGGCTGACAGACCTTTCTCCAAACCTTCTTGGAGAAAGGAAAGAATCCTTGGAATTCTAATTTTACTCCATGAGTAACCCTTGGATTCGCACAAATAGAGATATTTCTGCCACATCTTATGGTAAATTCTCCTGGTTACAGGCTTTCTAGCCTGAACCAGAGTATCTATAACAGATTCCGAAAACCCACGCTTAGATAGAATCAAGCGTTCAATCTCCAAGCAGTCAGCTGCAGAGAAACTAGGTTTGGATGTTCGAATGGACCTTGCACTAGAAGGTCCTGTCTCAATGGTAGCTTCCATGGTGGAGCCGATGACATATTCACCAGGTCTGCATACCAAGTCCTGCATGGCCACGCAGGAGCTATTTGAATCACCGAAGCCTTCTCCTGTTTGATCCTGGCTACTAGCTTGGGGAGTAGAGGAAACGGTGGAAAGACATACGCTAGATTGAATGACCAAGGCGCCACTAATGCATCTACCAATGTCGCCTTGGGATCCCTGGACCTGGACCCGTAGCGTGGAACCTTGGAGTTCTGACGAGACACCATCAGATACAGATCTGGAATGCCCCATAGTTGAGTTAACTGGGCAAAGACCTCCGGGTGAAGTTCCCACTCCCCCGGATGGAAAGTCTGACGACACAAATAATTCGCCTCCCAGTTGTCTACTCCTGGGATGTGAATTGCAGATAGATGGCAGGAGTGATCCTCCGCCCATTTGATGATCTTGGATACTTCTCTCATCGCCAGGGAACTCTTCGTTTCTCCCTGATGATTGATGTACGCTACAGTCGTCATGTTGTCCGACTGAAATCTTATGAATTTGGCCCTCGCTAGTTGAGGCCAAGCCAGGAGCGTATTGAATATCGCTCTTAATTCCAAAATGTTTATCGGGAGAAGAGATTCTTCCCGAGACCATAGACCCTGAGCTTTCAGGGAGTCCCACACCGCGCCCCAGCCTAGGAGACTGGCGTCGGTCGTGACAATGATCCACTCTGGTCTGCGGAAACTCATTCCCTGCGACAGGTGATCCTGAGCCAACCACCAGAGAAGCGAGTCTCTGGTTTCCTGGTCCATCTGTATCTGGGGAGACAAGTCTGCATAATCCCCATTCCATTGCTTGAGCATGCACAATTGCAGTGGTCTTAGATGAATTCTGGCAAATGGGACAATGTCCATTGCCGCCACCATTAGACCGATAACCTCCATGCACTGAGCCACAGACGGCTGAGCAATGGCATGAAGGACTCGACAAGCTTTTGAGAGTTTTGACTTCCTGACCTCCGTCAGAAAGATTTTCAATTCTACCGAATCTATTATTGTTCCCAGGAAGGGAACCCTTGTGACCGGGGACAGAGAACTCTTTTCTACGTTCACCTTCCACCCGTGAGACCTTAGAAAGGCCAGAACGATATCCGTATGAGCCTTGGCTCTGGGAAGAGACGACGCCTGTATTAAGATGTCGTCTAGGTAAGGTGCTACTGCAATGCCCCTAGGTCTTAGTACCGCTAGAAGGGACCCTAGCACCTTTGTGAAAATTCTTGGAGCGGTGGCCAACCCGAAAGGAAGGGCCACAAACTGGTAATGCTTGTCCAGAAAGGCGAATCTTAGGAACTGATGGTGATTTTTGTGGATTGGAATATGCAGGTATGCATCCTTTAGGTCCACAGTAGTCATGTATTGACCCTCCTGGATCATAGGCAGAATTGTTTGAATTGTTTCCATCTTGAATGGTGGAACTCTGAGAAATTTGTTTAGGATCTTTAAGTCCAGAATTGGCCTGAACGTTCCCTCATTTTTGGGAACTACAAACAGGTTTGAGTAAAAACCCCGTCCTTGTTCTGCTTTTGGGACTGGGTGAATCACTCCCATTTTGAAAAGGTCTTCTACACAATGTAAGAATGCCTGTCTCTTTGTCATGTCTGAAGACAAGCGAGAAATGTGAAACCTTCCCTTTGGGGGAAGGTCCTTGAATTCTAGGAGATACCCCTGAGATACAATCTCTAAAGCCCAGGGGTCTGGCACATCTCTTGCCCAAGCCTGAGCAAAGAGAGAGAGTCTGCCCCCCACCAGATCCGGTCCCGGATCGGGGGCTATCCTTTCATGCTGATTTGGTTGGAGCAGCAGGCTTCTTGGCCTGTTTCCCCTTGTTCCAGCCTTGCAATGGTTTCCATGCTGGCTTGGGCTGGGAAGTGTTACCCTCTTGTCTAGAGGCTTGAGAGTTAGAAGCTGGTCCGTTCCTGAAGTTGCGAAAGGAACGAAAATTAGACTTATTCTTTGCTTTGAAAGGCCTATCCAGTGGAAGGGCATGGCCCTTTCCCCCAGTGATGTCTGAAATAATCTCTTTCAACTCTGGCCCGAATAGGGTCTTACCCTTGAAAGGAATATTAAGCAATTTTGTTTTTGACGACACATCCGCCGACCAAGATTTTAGCCAAAGCGCTCTGCACGCCACTATTGCAAAACCTGAATTTTTCACGCTAATTTAGCTAATTGAAAAGCGGCATCTAAAATAAAAGAATTAGCCAACTTCAGTGCGTGAATTCTGTCCACGACTTCATCATATGGAGTCTCCTTCTGTAGCGAATTTTCTAGTTCATCGAACCAAAAAGACGCCGCTGTGGTGACAGGAATAATGCACGAAATTGGTTGAAGAAGAACCTTGCTGAACAAAAATATTCTTCAGCAATCCTTCTAATTTTTTATCCATCGGATCTTTAAAAGCGCAACTGTCCTCTATTGGAATAGTTGTGCGCTTAGCTAATGTTGAAACTGCCCCCTCTACCTTAGGAACCGTCTGCCATGCGTCCCTTCTGGGGTCAACTATGGGGAACATTTTCTTAAATATAGGAGGGGGAACAAAAGGAACACCTGGCTTCTCCCACTCCTTAGTCACTATGTCCGCCACCCTCTTGGGTATCGGAAAAGCATCAGCGTGCACAGGGACCTCTAAGAATGTGTCCATTTTGCACAATTTCTCTGGAATCACCAAAGGATCACAATCATCAAGAGTAGCTAGCACCTCCTTAAGCAGCGCGCGGAGGTGTTACAGCTTAAATTTGAATGCAACTATATCAGGCTCTGCCTGCTGAGAAATCTTTCCTGTGTCAGAAATTTCTCCTTCAGACAGGCCCACCCTCACCGCCAAATCAGATTGATGTGAGGGCATAATAGATAAATTATCCTCAGCGTCTGCCTGCTCATCCTCTGTATTTAAAACTGAGCAATCGCGCTTTCTAGGATAAGCTAGCAGTTTGGATAAAAAAGCTGCTAGTGAATTATCCATTACTGCTGCTAACTGCTGCATAGTAACCGCCATTGGCGCGCTAGATGTACTAGGTATCACTTGCATGGGCAATGCTGGAGTTGACACAGAAGGAGAGGATGATGAATCATCTTGGGCAACATCTTTAAATGTGACAGTACTGTCCTTAATTTGTTTGGACCCTATGGCACACTTCGCACAAACATTTAATGGTGGAACCACCTTGGCCTCCATACACACAGAACATAGGCTATCTGAAGGCACAGACATGTTAGACAAACCAAGGCAGCTCTATAATGCAAGAAAAGTAATTTTATACAAAACGGTTACTGTCTCTTTAAATAATAAAGAAGCACACTTTATTACTGAAACGTCAGAAAAATATCAAAGAAAAATCCGATCTTTCTGAAATTTTCACCGTAGTGTCTTAAAGCTATGAAAGTATTGAACAATAATTTTCAGACCAATTGACCCTTAAATGCCCAAACCGGAGCTACTAACAGCAATTAACCGGTTAATACACTACAGTCCCCTGCCACAGTCTCCACCGCAGCTTTCACCTTCCTTATGGGTTAACCAAAAACGAAATAAGCCTCTTAAAAGTCCATTTCTAAGCCTCTTGACCTTCCACGTGAAGCTGCATGAACCTCCTGATGAAAGGCAACTGAGGCACGAAAATGAGGCCTCCTCCCTCTACATTCCAGAGTGAAGTGGCCTTTCTGACAAATAAAGGTGTCTAAACGGCTGCCAGGCGCCAATAACATACCCAAAAGTGTTTTAAAGTTTGAGAAAAACACTTCAAAGTCACATAAACATGATAAAAAATAAACGACTTAGCCCACAATAGTGTCAACCAGCAGAGAGCCCAAATTATAAGCCTTAATTCTGTTACTGAGTCTAAGAAAATGGCTTACCTATCCCAGAAGGGATAACTGACAGTCTTCTAGCATTACTTGGTCTTGTTAGAAAAGTGACTGATCATACCTGAAGCAGATAAACCTGCAAACTGTTCCCCCTTGAAAGTTCTCTGGTTTAACAGTCCTGCGTGGGAACAGCAATCGATTTTAGTTACTGGTGCTAAAATCATACTCCTCTTAAACAGAAATCTTCTTCATTTTCTGTTGCAGAGTAAA